>NW_019396248.1:1327-48909 GCF_000591075.1 Eurytemora carolleeae | reverse complement strand
ACAGTCCTTTAAGTATTCTGTAATTACATTTACTTTACAATCCTTTAAGTATTCTGTAACTACGTTTACTCTACAGTCCTTTAAGTATTCTGTAATTACATTTACTTTACAATCCTTTAAGTATTCTGTAATTACGTTTACTTTACAGTCCTTTAAGTATTCTGTAATTACGTTTATTCTACAACCCTTTAAGTATTCTGTAATTACGTTTACTTTACAGTCCTTTAAGTATTCTGTGATTATGTTTACTCTAAAGTCCTTTAAGTATTCTGTAATTACGTTTACTTTACAGTCCTTTAAGTATTCTGTAATTACGTTTTCTTTACAGTCCTTTAAGTATTCTGTAATTACGTTTACGTTTATGAACAAGTATGAACAATTGTTAAAACTTCCACCACAATGATATTGTGTTCACTGGACATTGTTCTTTAATAGTGTTATTTTCCTCTTATTGTTTTATTTGATGAGGTTCTTAGATAGATAGATAGATAGATAGATAGATAGATAGATAGATAGATAGATAGATAGATATATAGATAGATAGATAGATAGATAGATAGATAGATAGATAGATAGATATAAAGATAGATAGAGAGATAGATAGATAGCCACAATTTACAAAATTGTTTGGAGATATTTGGTAAAATAGATTTCTTTTTATCAAAACAATGTGAAATAACGGAAAACCGCACAATATTTAGTGAACCTCTTAAAGCAAAGGGGGGGGGGTCTTTTGGCGCCCCTGCATTCAATTTTTTTACATTCTTAATTTTAACTTTAAAACTTCTTGACTTAACTCTATCCCGATTAATTTTTTTAATATAAAAGGATGTGGGGGGAGGGATTGGATTGATTAGACTCTTACTTTAATGTTTAAGGTATAACTGGGGAGATAAAGTAATTGGAAAGATGTTTCTCCTTTTTTTTAAAGCACAGCATTAATATTTTATATAATTAGTTAATCAATGTCAAAAATTATAAATGTTGAATAAAAGAAGAATAAGATACCTTTTTTGTTTTGTTTCAAAAATTTTATTCATAACTCACCTTTTTTCCTTAAATTAGATTTTTTCTCTAGATATACAACTGTACTGTACATTAGGGTGTACATACGCAATAACAGTACCTGGCCATTTCCGGTTGTGCTCTGAGATGTCCGGTCGTCATGATAATATTTGAAGCCAGAGTAAAGAATCCTGGGGCTAGACAGGACTAAACAAAAACTTACTTCAAAATCAGGCAAGATTCTGTACCACAACCAAAGCCAAATTTCACTTTCCATCTGATCTCTATATATTTGCAACCTGATAGTGTAACTTTTTTATATTACCAATTTAGACTTTATTATTTAATAGCATTTATAGTTTTAAATATCTAACGTCTACGACATTGGGCTGTCAAGATATATGGATCAAAAAATAAGTTATCTTCTTTTATCCAGCTTAACAACAATTTTTTTTTTCTTTTTCAAATATTTTTTATGCAACATGTTTTCTAAAATTAAGCATTTTTTTAAAGACTAACACAAGGAAATTGCATTTAAACTCAGGTTTTTTGAAATAGTGCTGTTCAGAATAATTGTAAAGGAGATCTTTAAAAATTATACTTTGAGTTTTGATAGAAAAGTTAAGATACATTTTTACATACATTTTTACGGTGTACAGACTACAGAGATCAGAACTTTTTACGAACTATCGTTAATCTTAAACACTTGACCTCGATATTCAGTTTGGGACTTTTAAAATTGAGGATTAAAGCTTAATTCTCTAATTCAAGTTACTCCTGCAGGATATTACCACCACTGGATATTTATTCCTGCAGGATATTACCACCACTGGATAAGGATATTACCACCACTGGATATTTATTCCTGCAGGATATTACCACCACTGGATATTTATTCCTGCAGGATATTACCACCACTGGATACTTATTCCTGCAGGATATTACCACCACTGGATATTTATTCCTGCAGGATATTACCACCACTGGATATTTATTCTGCAGGATATTACCACCACTGGATATTTATTCCTGCAGGATATTACCACCAATGAATATCCAACGTACAAGTGTTGACTTCATGTTATACAATTGTTTTTCAATTAGATTTTATTTCAAGCTGAATTTAAAGTTTTCTCTAATGTTTTGTTCTTGATATGTTTGAAAAAGTTGTTGTAATGGTTTGATGGAGAATACTTTATCTAATTGTAACAGATCAGTTACTGTCTCTAACTTCATTATCTCTACTAGGTACAGTTAGATCCATAAAATAGTGGAATAAGAAGACGATATTTAAAGGGACTGACCGGCAATGAATGTTAGTTAAACTGAGAATGCAGTTCTGTGGAAAATCAATCTTTGATATCCTCATAGATTGTTCTTTTTTAAAGGGAGTGTTCGCGAAAAATGAAAGGGGGTATAGGCTTAATGCGATAAAAAAGTGCTTTTGATCGCTTCTAATCTTACTTCTATCTGTTGCGTCTATAAGGATAAAATTGTTGAAGACGTCTCATACCGAATAACATGGCGCCCATACAAATTCAGAAAATTGCAACATACAACTTAGACTGTAAAAAATCAATTTAATTTCAAACAAATCATTCAGATATTACAACCTATAGTTATCGATTATCTTTATTTATATATAATATGTTTTAATTGTTATGATCTGAGAGTTACTTATAAAAACATTTATTCCTGTTTCGAGGATTTTTGGAAATGAAGACGACATTTTCATATTTTCCAGGAATGTTCGAAAACAAGTTGGAAGCTAAATGTTATTTTAAAAATTAAAATCAAAACATATTATGAAAAATCAACTATATACAAATTTGGCGAAAGATAATCGATGACCATAGGGTGTAATATCTGAATGATTTGTTTGAAATTAAATAGATTTTTTACGGACTAAGTCGTATGTAGCATCTTTCTGAATTTGTAAGGATACTACGTTCTTCGGTATTAGTCGTTTTTAACAATTTTCTCCTTACAGACGCAACAGATAGAAGTAAGATAAGAAGCGATCGAAAGCGCTTTTTTATCGCATTAAGCTTATACCCCCTTTCATTTTTCGCGAACACTCCCTTTAAGGGTTGATTTTGAGAATCCGTTTTTAAAATTTTTTTCAACAATGACGACGAAAAAAGTATTAATAATCAGTTGTATAGGAACAGGTCTAGAAATAAAAATTAACTATTATCATCGAAAATAAGTAATCTTATTCAGTTATTAGTTTCTGTTATGTATCATTCACGGGCAGCCGTATTACATTATCTAACTATCTATATCTATCTGTTCATCTATATATCTTTATACCTGTGCAAGAAGGCCAAATTTGACTTCGTTCAAGCAAACTGCTTGATCATCTCGCCTCCAATCCCAACCAGGGATATTTAACAAGAACGCCTAATTAATTAATCAATTAAATTATTTATCGATCAATTAAATAATTGACTAATTAATTAAATAATTAATCATTATTGCATAAATCTTTATAAATCAATCAATCCATTGATAAATCAATTTTATATACTTATATTGTAACAATCAATCAATCCATTGATTTTTACTTCTTATATATCATGTGTTAAATAATTAATGTTTTTAACAGATCTTTTATCAATTAATTAGTTTATAAATCATTCGAGAAAAAGGTTTTGTCTTAATTCTTTCAATAAATCTATTTGGAAATATTAATTTTCATAATTTTTGCATTAGAGCTTGCAACCTTTGAATCAATGTGCGTTGTTGACTGTTAAGCAAAGACTTGTGAAAGTAAGAAAGTAATTTCTCAACTCAGTTTTTTATGACATTGAAATAATTAAGAAGTTGTTGATTGTGGTTGCACAGAAAGTAGGTTGTTACAAGTTTTAAACGTACGCGTATGGTCGGAGAATGTTGACATGTGACACAGGTTATAACATCCATTTTTTTAAAAGCTTTTCAAATAAATAGATTTTATATCTGTTGCAATTAATCAATAAAAAAGTTTTTAACTACTTTTGATTTTTATTAAACACCGACCAGTCGTATTTTTCAATATCTGTTCAAAACTAACTATGAAATTGAAAAAGTTGTGAAGCTTAAGCATTTTAGTATTAGGCGTTTTAAATCATAACAGAGAAACACTATTTGTGACAGGGTAATCGAAAATTTAATTTCAAACTAAATCTCAAAATTTTGAAGAATTTTTTTTGGTTAAACTTTGAATTGGTGGTAAAAATTTTGAGTTAGTAAGCACTTGAAGAAAGTTCGTTTGAAAAATATGTTATCCCTTTTGTCTTCCTTATATCCATTGTATAAATTATAAAATTTCAAGAAGATTCATTCAGACCTCAACTAGATATAGTTCTACATTGTATGAATAACATGAATAAATAAATATATTTAAGATTTCTTTTTAACCAGAAATTTATACAGAAGAATTCTTAACAATTTGTACTTTCAAGAGTTTATAATTCTAAAGGGATGTGTTGTTAATTTGAAAAGGGTTTGGGTACTCTTCTGATGTACACTGTACACATGGTGTAATATTTATTTTGTTGATTTCAAAATGACTTTATATATACGTAGTTAAAAAAAATATATTTCAATCTGAAATGTGAAAATTGTATAATCTACGAAGAAATCTATTAAGGAACTGAGTTTTTGCTACAAACTTAACTTGTCTAATTCCAAAATCTTTACAACTCGATGAAGTAGACCTTTGATATTTCAAACTTAGACTATTTGATCCAACAGAATTCATAGTTCGAAATATCAAAGGTCTACAACATCGGGTTTGCACAGATATAAAAGTTTAAAAACAAGAGTTTCTTGAAAGAACTCAGTTCCTTTAACCCTATCTCTGCTGGGGTACTTGAATAATGTAGAAGCTGTATTATAACCCGGGTATAATAATATTATTTGATTACCTTGCTTGAATAATGTAGAAGATGTATTATAACCCGGGTATGATAATATTACTTTATTACCTTGCTTGAATAATGTAGAAGATGTATTATAACCCGGGTATGATAATATTACTTTATTACCTTGCTTGAATAATGTAGAAGATGTATTATAACCCGGGTATGATAATATTACTTTATTACCTTGCTTGAATAATGTAGAAGATGTATTATAACCCGGGTATGATGATATTATTTTATTACCCTGCTTGAATAATGTAAAAACTGTATTATAACCCGGGTATGATAATATTACTTTATTACCTTGCTTGAATTATGTAGATAATGTATTATAACCCGGGTATGATAATTTTACTTTATTAGCTTGCTTGAATATGTAGAAGCTGCATTATAACCCGGGTATGATAATATTACTTTATTACCTTGCTTGAATAATGTAGAAGCAGCATTATAACCCGGGTATGATAATTTTACTTTATTACATTGATTGAATAATGTAGAAGCTGTATTATAACCCGGGTATGATAATATTACTTTATTACCTTGCTTGAATAATGCAGAAGCTGTATTATGACCCGGGTATTTTCACAATAATTCTTCAAAGATATCACCCGCATAATATTAGCTGCGTCTTCCCAAGCTGAAAATAGCATTGATATTCATTAATAAAGAACATTAAAATTATATTCTAAAACTTGCTACACAATTCCGGCGGTAACATTCTTTCTTACAATGGTCAGCAATTATATCAATACAATAAGGCGTCATTTTATAATTATTCTCGAACAAGAATTTTTCAAATTACAAGTTTACAATGTGAACTTATTGAGAAGCTTCTGAAAGACATTTGTTAGAATATTTGTATTTCTGCAGTTTAAACGCTTTTAAAAATTAAAATAAAAAGTAGCTTTTTGTTTGTATTAAGTTATACGACGACTGTTTGTTTTCCTAAAATTAATTTTCTAATTTTGGAAAAATTACTTGACTGATTTAAACTGATAAAAATAGAACCTATTGTTACCATTTAAAAGTGTTCAAAAAAAAGAAAATGGAGGGCCTGAAACTGATGTGAATAAGTCTACAGAGTAAAGGAAAAATATATTTACATTATAAAAAAGAACAAATAATTTTTGATACTAATGAGTTAAAGAAAGCTGGAGCTTTTATACAGACTCTCTGAGGCGGTTTGATGGTTTGAACCTCCTCGTTTCAGTTCGTCATAACTTCTATCCCTATTTCGGCCTATTTTCTCGTTTTCCGTGGGGCAAGCCAATTGGCTTGAATTCAAATAGAACTTTGGTGTCAACGGTGGCTTGGTTTTCCATGCGTTAACCCTATTCCTGCTGGGGGGGGGTCAATTTGACCCTGTAGTTTTTTTTACATAACTCAAACAGTATTGAGGCTGTTGAAATTTTCTGACTTTTCTTACATACCCAAAGCCCTCCCTTTAGGCCTAAAACCAGGCTTTAATACTAACTGCCTGAATGACTGCCTTTGCCTGTAACAAACTAAATCTTTGTTTTGACCCACTTTCACTTGTCAGATTTTGATTAAATTTAGCTTTTTGGAAAGCCTTTGACATAAGGAAACGAATTGCACAAGTTTTGTGTACTGTCTCTGGGCGGTAATGTAAACACAAGACGGATGTCGAAGCCTGACATGGGATCCATCTTCCACATAACAAAATCAATGAAATATTCTGGTCATAGGAAACTATTATGTGAATTATCAAAATTATCAAAATTTAATGCTTTTACCTTCCACGGACACTAAACGAACACTGATGCATATTCTTGTTTACAAATTCCGCCCAAAGAGAACTGGTTTTAATATGTACGCAGAGAATACGCAACAGCAATTAACTTTCCTTGCATTACATTCTTGAACGTATACATATCCCAATATATTATACACGAGGCAACTTATCATCCGACCCACTGCTATAGTTGACTATAACTCTTTATTTAAAGATAAGCCTCTCTCCATGCTTACACTATTTTTACTTGATCTAATAATTATAATGGTTATTTTTATAACTTATAATGTTCACTGTTCATTCTTAAAAAAGCGTCAATTTTACTAAATATAATAAATGAACGACTTTCTATTTTCTTTGAAAGGTCTAATATTAAGCCAAGAAAAGCCACTTCATATAATAAAAAAGTGAACCGAATTATTTCTCAAAATAATTTTCTGAAGAACCAAATTACAAAATCAAAATTATGAACTTGTAAAGTTTTAATTAGGAAAGTTTAGATAATTCGGTTGAATTCAATATTAATATATAATATTTGTATTGGGAATTTTTCAAAAACATTTTACAGAGTTTATAAATTGACATGAAAATTTAGGTCGATAAATTGAATTATTAATAAAATTTTTATACATTTTTTCTGTGGGCTGGGTTTAATTTGAAATTAACTAAGTAAACATGAAATATGAAATTAGAATTTATTGCTCATTTTAATATTAACCTGTCATGTTGAAAATTTCCACAATTGTTTAAATTATACAATATATTGTTTTAACTTGGGAACCCTGTTTTGCTTGTAAACTAGTTTTTGCCTATGAAAGTGAACCTTCAAAGCTTGGAATTTTAAACCAAGCTGGGAAGGCCCAAAGAGCTCTGTCACGTATAGTACAACAATCAAAATTGTGGCAAATTGTTAAAGAGATTTAGTTTATGTATATATTATATAGATATAATGTGAAATAAATAAATTGATTAAGAGGTTCAGTTTATGTATAAATTATATAGATACAATGTGAAATAAATAAATTTGATGTTGCCATATAATTATACCAGTAGTTTCAAATTCTATCAATCAAATTAAATGGGTCTTTATAATATTATGATCATGAATAGTTCATTGCTTACTTGGATCGGGTGAGAATTTATTACATAAAACAAGAACCGCAGAAGCGCGGTCAACAGCAACACGTTGCAGGTCATAGGGGTTCAACATAGTTCCCTGAATACAAATATTAGAATACTTGACATGTTGCAGGTCATATGGGTTCAACATTGTTCCCTGAATACAAATATTAGAATACTTAACATGCTGCAGGTTCCCTGAATACAAATATTAGAATACTTGACATGTTGCAGGTCATATGGGCTTAACATAGTTCCCTAAATACAAATATTAGAATACTTGACATGTTGCAGGTCATATGGGTTCAACATTGTTCCTTGAATACAAATATTAGAATACTTGACATGTTGCAGGTCATATGGGTTAAACATTGTTCCCTGAATACAAATATTAGAATACTTGACATGTTGCAAGTCATATGGGTTCAACAAAGTTCCATGAATACAAATATTAGAATACTTGACATGTTGCAGGTTATATGGGTTCAACATAGTTCCCTGAATACAAATATTAGAATACTTGACATGTTGCAGGTCATATGGGTTCAACATTGTTCCCTGAATACAAATATTAGAATACTTGACATGTTGCAGGTCATATGGGTTCAACATTGTACCCTGAATACAAATATTAGAATACTTAACATGCTGCAGGTCACATGGGAAACAACAATCTTTGATTAGGCCTGTTTTCTTCTTTGTGTAAAATTTTATTCTTTTTCAATAAAATTACTACATTTCAACCCTGTACTCCAATATTCAATTTAATTTGCAATTTAATTCTGTTTTCATTCACCCCCCCCCCCTCCTCCATGATATTGGAACTCTATGGGTATCTCAAACCGAGTATTCAATGAATATTAAATGTATTCAGTTAGATAAGAAATGTCGGATAGAAATAGAGCGGAACACAATGTTAAATTAACTAAGAAGAAATCTTTTAATATCACGTAAACGGTGAAACATTTAAATGATTAGAAAACATATTGTGTTGATTTAACCAAAATGTTGATAATTACCTATTTAAAAATCAAAATATATTTTGCTAAAACATTCTTCTTCAGATGGAATTGTTAATGTAGAATGTGCGGTTGTCAACTTGATTAATACAATTTTAAATATAAAAAAATTATGGGCGATTAAATTCATATTTTTGTTTGGAAATGCGGGAAATTGACTAGAAATTGCGGGAAATATTGGATAAACAAAATGGCTGACAATATGCTGTAGTTTACCTGGAAATATGTTACCCTGGTTTTCTCCCTTTTAAGAAGTCCCTCAAATTCCAGATCCGGTTCATTCTTGTTCAAGAATACTATTTCACAGTTTACATCCTCCCTTCATAAAATATACTATTATTGATAGATCGCACTAGACGAGTCAGATGAAGAAGGTCAAATTTATGAGATATTACTGGCCCAACTTAATGACCTCGTAGCTTTTCTAGATTTTACTTTAATCACATCTATGTAAAGTTAGATATTAGATTTTACTTTAATCACAACTATGTAAAATCAGATATTGATTTTACCTTAATCACAACTATGTAAAGTTAGATATTAAATTTAACTTTAATCACAACTATGTAAAGTTAGATATTAGATTTAACTTTAATCACTACTACGTAAAGTTAGATATTAAATTTTACTTCAATCACAACTATGTAAAATCAGTTAGATATTAGATTTAACTTTAATCACTACTACGTAAAGTTAGATATTAAATTTTACTTCAATCACAACTATGTAAAATCAGATATTGATTTTACTTTAATCACAACTATGTAAAATCAGATAGTGATTTTACTTTAATCACAACTATGTAAAATCAGATAGTGATTTTACTTTAATCACAACTATGTAAAGTTAGATACTAGATCTTTCGTATAATTTACTTTAGTTTGACGTAACAAATCGACTTACATAATTCCAAAACTATTAGAGAAAATTGAAAGGAAAAGATTACTTACGAAAAACAAGATAATTTTAAAAAATAGTCCTCCTTGTAAAAATGGCCAATTTTCAAGAACATCCTTTTTTTAAACTAGCCGATATATGATTGAAAGATATATGAAAGATGAACAATAAGAAAAAGAAGAAGAAATATAAAAATATCTAAAAATTTTCATCTGATTCCATATAAGTATTTAAAAATATTGTAAAATTTAATTTAAAATAAATTATTAAAAATGTAGAAATAAGTCAGTACAGGTTAAAGCAAATTGAACTTTAATTTCAGCATTTTTAGATATTGTTAAGAATGTGTCTGCTGTTTTCATTTATTAAAATGAGAGCTATGGATGCTTTGATATAACGAAATTATTAAAGAAAGTATATGGTTTCTATTAATCAAACCCCTTATGAATGATCCTACACAAATGCCATATTTTTACGAATTTTTTAAGTTTTTGATTCAACAAACCACTAGTTTGATTCCCAAATAAAGTGCCCTTGACGTATTTGGTCAGATTTTAATAATTCAACAATGTTCTGCAATATTTTTGCTTATTTAAGCTGTTTATGTTTATGTTTATGTTTATATGTTTATATTTATGTTCATGTTCATGTTCATGTTTATGTTTATGTTTATGTTTATGTTTACGTTTATGTTTATATGTTTATATTTATGTTTATGTTTATGTTCATGTTCATGTTCATGTTCATGTTCATGTTCATGTTTATGTTTATGTTTATGTTTATGTTTATATTTATGTTTATGTTTATGTTTATGTTTATGTTTATGATTATGTTTATGTTTATGTTTATGTTTATGTTTATGTTTATGTTTATGTTTATGTTTATGTTTATGTTTATGTTTATGTTTATGTTTATGTATAAAGTTACTTTATGTTTTAGTGTTCCTTTCGTGTCATTAAAAAGCTATTGAATTTAAATTTAAAAATAGTCTCTCATGCTTGGTAGGACACCATGTAAAAGAAAGTCTACCTGGCTGGATGAAAAAAATCTTTTAGAAAATTTTTAACACTGTCGTAGTTGATATTCCCACAGACAACGATAAACTGCCGCTGGTTGTTCATCTAGAAGAAAAAATTTTATTTGTTAGGATACAGGGGATCCCCTTTTTGGGTGCTATTGGGAAGGGGGGGAGGGGAATCAAATGTCAATGCCATTTTAGAAAAACCAAGTATTAAAAATAGTTAGTATGGCTAAAAAATTCAAAACAAAATTAACGTAACTTCAATTCAAACTTTGTTTATGACTGATCTAGGATTTATCCGCAGAAACGTTGCAATTGCTAAAAACTTTGTATGCAAGTTGTTCATATTTAAAAACTAACCTATTGAGAAACCGAAAGTCAACAAAAACATTTTTTATTTCATTTCAGTATTTTTTTAAACTGCTTTGTCAGATTTCAAACAATTGTTTGCAAGAGAAGTACTATTTCTTTGCTTTCAATGATCATATTTAAAAAAGTACCAATGCTAATTAAAAATGCCATCTCTGCAACTTTAATGGAGGATCAGTTGAGATTACACACAATTGTCTCTCTAACCAATATTCGCACCCATAACATCATTTTTAGCAACAATTCAAAAGTGGGAAAAAGGCACAAGTCCCTTATCAAATTCGATAAATATTTATCTCTTTATCTTTTAAACAAAATTTTAAATCATGAATTGCGTTTTTCCTTTTCAATATTTAAAGTATGCAAATATGCAAATATGTTAACTTGAGAAAATGGGGGTTTTTAATGGAAACATGTTTTGGAGATTAAAAAAATCCCACAATGACTCCATTTCTTCTCAAAACTTCAAATATTGAATTCATGAATTAAATCATAAATCGTTACTCTTAGCTGAAAACTTTTAAATGCAATGGAGTTGAGCGCTTTAAATGAGTATTATATTAGGTTGGAAAACCTATTTTGTCAGGAAGTTAATAGGAAAACTGTTATTTACAGAGATGCTCATTGAGTTCAAAAATGTAAACCACATTTTTTCCTTAGACTTTTCCTTAGACTTAGACTTTCGGAGTTCTTGCAAAAAAAAAAAAAATTAATCCATTTATTTAAAAGTTCCCAGCTGTTTAAAATTAGATATATAGATGATTGTGAAAGCAAAAATGTCTAATTTTTTGGGGGGGAAATTTCGAAGAAAACTTTCTTTTAGTACGCTGGGATAATATACTCTTACATTAACATTTATGAATTTTCTTTTTTGTAATGAACGGACCCCCCCCCCTCCTCCCCTTCAAAAATATCAAAGCATTATTTTTTTGCAGAAAGCAAATTAAAAACTGAATTTCCCAGATACGTATCTGATATGTTATGATGAAAGGATGAACGTTACCTGCTGAAAATAAAAAATATGATAATGTGTTGTGTGAGTTATTAATTGTTATTTTCTTATAAAATATAAACTTAAAAATATTCACAAAACATTATAAAAATTAATAAAAAAAACAACAAGGACAGAATAAACCCNCATTTTAAACTGACATGTCCCCTTCTCTGGGTATTTTTAAAAAGCTTTGTGAAATTGTACACAATATATTAGGGTTTTACATTCAATACCGTCTTTTGAATATTTTTAATATGGTACCCCTGAAAGTTTTGTCTAATTAAGTAGGAATTAAATATCAATGTTTTTGATTTTGAAAACTGTCTATATTTTATTTGTGTTTTCTGTAAAAGTGAATTGCACATGTCTTGCTTCAGAAACAATATTGAGGAAATCTTGAGAATTAACACTTTTCAAGCTTTTCTCAATATTGACTAGTCGAAGGTTTTAAGGGTGCAATTTTGAATCAGATCTGCCCCTCTTGAAATATGAGATTAATTAAGTCCCTTTGAGAAAGCACGATAATGTTGGATTTAAAAAGGTTTAACAAGTGCTCCCTGCTGAAAACAAAAAACAAATTTCCTTAAAAACTAAATTTCAATCTAATTTTTATAAAAGTTTTGAAAGTTTTTCAAACTTGTTCTCTTCTTATAGTTCAGGATTAGGAAAACTCATAATTTCGTAAATGTAAAATGAGAAATAAAGAGAGTTTTAATTTTTGTGGAGAAAATTATTATCTAAACTTTAAAAAATAATTTGAATTTTTTTTTAGAAACTTTTATTTTTCTATTTACTCTGACGTCTGGTTTCAAAACTGGTTCCTTGGGGGTGGGGTGGGGGGGGGGAGGTGATACTTTAATCTTATACAGTAGTTAGTTTTAATTCTATGTACTGAAATACAAACATCATGCAGTCTAATATTTAGATGGGGGTGACCCCCCCCCTCTATGGTCTCCCGACACAAAAAAGGATAAAATTTGTTTTTCAAAATAATCTTTCTATAAAATTGTTATTAAGTGAACAAACATGCAGTACAGTGCAAATAGATTGTTGAGTACAATAGATGGCAAAGTAGTGTTTGTGCACTCTCACAGCTGTATTCTTGCATCAAAAGTGTCAACTCAGTATTGTGTCCGACAAAATTATTACTAATTGTGATAATTTTAGAATAAAGAGTTTATCTTTCAGTGAAAAAGGTGCAATTTTATGCCTTATTTATTTTCTGTTTTTACACTTTTTTATTTAATCTTGAAAAACATGTCAAATAATTTGAGAAAATTTCGTTTTCTTTGTTAAATTTGACACTTGTGACGTCGTGTATAATTGATCCATTTCTCTGTTGTCACCTATTGTACTTGATAATCTATTTGCAGTACAGTGTATACAAGTATATAGTGAATACCTCGAATGCTCCAGCATATTTAGGTTGGTTTCCAACCAATTCCGCTATCTCAGGTAGATTACTAGCAAAGGAGGCAATTGCACCTAAAAAGAAATGTTCATGGTTAGTTTTATTATAAGATTTTGTGTCGGAAGGATTTAAATCTTTGCCACAAACTCTGATTTTCTAATCACTATATCTTTGCAGCCTAATATCGTAGACCATGACCTCAGATATCTCAAAATATGGATTCTGTTGAATCAAGGAGTTCCAAGTTTGAAATATCAAAGTTTAACACCATCATCAGGTTCCCAAGATATAGAGGTTGGAAAATTTATGTTTGTAGCAAAGTTCGACTCAATTCCTTTGGAAACAAACCTTTATAAGAGTCAACCTATTTAACTTACACCTTTTAAACCAAGCTAAGAACATTCCAGTAGTTCTNGGGTGTGAATTTGATCCCCTCCATGTAGTTTTTTTTACATAACTAAAAAGTATTGATCTGAGACTGTTGAAATTTTTCTGACTTTTCCTAAATACCTATAGCCCTCCCTTTAGGTTTAAAACCGGGCTTTTATACTAACTGCCTGACCCCTCTTTTCCTGTAACAAACTAAATCTTCGTTTTGACCCACTTTCAATTTTCAGGTTTTGGTATTTTTAATTTTTGGAAAACATACGGCTACAACATAAGGAAACGGATTGCACAAGTTTTGTAAAGAAATTTTTGCAAATTATTTGCTTACAAACAACCTGTCAAAAGAAATTTGCACATAAGAGCTTTCAATTATGCATCATTTGTCATATTTGGACATCAAACATGGAATTTAGAAGGGGGGATCGAATTGACGCCCCCCCCCCAGTGTATACTTGTTTTCAAGTACCCCAACAGGGATAGGGTTTAGAGGTTCATGAGTTATGATCGACCACACAAACAAACAAACAGAGATTACTACTTTATATACATATACAAAATAAATTATTTCCTGATGAGATGGAATTTTTGCGTAAATTATTATCTTTGTATCCATTATATTTATCGTTGTTTTATTTTATAACACTTAAAAACCACAATACGGAAACAAATAACAAATATGCATTCTTAAAACAAGTATGACTTTATTCAGGGCGCTTTGCGACCCTTTTCCTGTAACAATTTTAGCGTTGAAATGTGTCTTTTAAGTATCCATTTTTTCTTCGAAATTGTGAAATTTTCGCAGATTTTTCAGTATACATTGATGCATGTCTAAAATCGAGATTTTTTTTGGACATAAACCTTCCCTAGGGTCATGAAAGTTAGTGTTTACTGGATACAACAAACAAACAGACAAACCAGCCAAATATAATTAAATATAGATCAGATTTTGTTTCTGGAACAGTTTCAAGATTAGATCAAGGGGTTTAAATATTTAAAAACAAAAGTGCTTTTTGCTTCAATTTTGGTGGTTTTGCTAGAAAAGTAATTTATGTACCGTGCTCGTGCTCTTGATAAAAACTATAAAGATAATGATGGAAACTAAAAGGAAAAAAATACATTATAATATTAAAACACACCCAAAGAAGAAAATGTATGACGGTAATGAGTTCAAATTAAGCATTTTTAAACCTGCCAGTTTTGGACACTTCCTGCCTTATTTTTAAGCCTGCCAGTACTGGACACTTCCTGCCTTATTTTAAAACCTGCCAGTATTGGACACTTCCTGCCTTATTTTTAAACCTGCCAGTATTGGACACTTCCTGCCTTATTTTTAAACCTGCCAGTATTGGACACTTCCTGCCTTATTTTTAAACCTGTCAGTATTGGATACTTCCTACCTTATTTTTAAACCTGCCAGTTTTGGAAACTTCCTGCCTTATTTTTAAACCTGCCAGTATTGGACACTTCCTGCCTTATTTTTGCTTTTTCACTTCTCATAATATTTAACGCAGGATTTGGATAAGTTGCTTTTCGCAGATGTTTTTTATTTTTTTGAAATTTATTTTTGAAGAACGTATTTTTGACGATAACAAAAACATTGTGCCAAAAAAATGCTGACCTGAGAGGTATAACACCATTGTTATTTTTCCTAAATCAGTTACAGGGTAGTAATCTCCATAGCCAATAGTCGATGCAGTTATAACCAACCAGTATACAGTATCCCAGTATCTAAAAATATATATGTATATGATATATAGTTATCACCAAGTAGTATACAGTATCCCAGTATCTAAATATATACATATACGGGATATATAGTTATCACCAAGTAGTATACACCAACCCAGTATCAAATATATGTATGATATATAGGATATATAGCAATCACCAACCAGTATTTGATGTATCACTGTAAGCATAAATATCACCAATTTGCTGAATAAGTGAAAAAAGTGAGAATCAGAAAACTTTGGATCAAGAAGACGACATTAAAGCATTACTTAAGTGTCTTCGATGTTGTTACAAAGCAAGTGATCTTACTAGTAATTTATTAAATCTCTTTATCAACTGTAATGATTTTGTGGGACACTGTAAAAATGCAATGTCTCATTATCATCTCATGTCCTTTGGAATATATATAAAGGCATAACTTTAGTTTAGAGAAGTCTTATTCCTATTTCAGAGTTTTCAGGTTCTATATCACAATGATTAGTTGGATTGGGACGAAATGAATAAAAGAATCCCTGCAAATAGAAGGACTAAGTAAACCTCGCATATCTCTGAAAGAAAGATCCAACTGTGTCCAGTATTGTCGATAGATCGATTACATCATCAGGCCTTATTCTGACAATGTATGGAGGACAATGCGCTTGATTATAACAATTAAGGAATCTTACTAGGACTTAAAAATAAAAACATAGTACTCAGTCCCTTTAGATATTAAGTACTCAGTCCCTTTAAATTAGATTTTACCTGAGATTGCCTGGCTCTCGGGCATTTGCATATTCATGATACCAGTCTCCTGTATTCTCTAGTAGATAAAACAACCCAGCAAACCAGAGTAATACACCCAGCATATTAGATACAAGCTAAACATATATATATTCATTAAACAGGTCTCCTGTATTCTCTAGTAGATAAAACAACCCAGCAAACCAGAGTAATACACCCAGCATATTAGATACAAGCTAAACATATATATATATTCATGATACCAGTCTCCTCTATTCTCTAGTAGATAAAACAACCTAGCAAACCAGAGCAATACACCCAGCATATTAGATACAAGCTAAACATATATATATATATTCATTAAACAGGTCTCCTGTATTCTCTAGTAGATAAAACAACCCAGCAAACCAGAGTAATACACCCAGCATATTAGATACAACTAGAAATTCAAAACGGAACACTTTTAAGTTTTTTAAAAATTCAATTGTTTATTAAGTATGAATTTGAAACCAATGTTTATGATTGTGATTATTTTCAGTTGTGATTTCTCCACAAAAAGGACTTGTACATTTCTAAAGCAGGAAAACAAAGAAATTATTATAATCAAATACATTTAAACTTAGTAAAACGACAATATCTTCCACATTATTGATAAGAAAGATGTTTCAAGGGTACCGTTGTGAATAGTAAATTGTCATCTTCATATTGGGGTTCACTTGAAATTATGCTCACACTCAAGTTATGGGTGAGCCTTAATTTCAGGAGAAATATGTTTGATTCACATTAGCACTCTTCAATTCTTTATCTGCTCAATAATGAGGAATATGTTTGATTCACATTAGCACTCTTCAATTCTTTATCTGCTCAATAATGAGAAATATGTTTGATTCACATTAGCACTCTTCAATTCTTTATCTGCTCAATAATGATTAGGAATATGATTCTTAGCTTTAAAGTGATCAATTTTTTCACAACATATCTCATTTGTTTCTTTAGCAAGAAATCCGCAAGTAACTTTAGCAGAGAACCCAATATTGGATTTCTGATTTATTCTGCATCAGTCAAAGCTTTAACGGATATTGTTGTGAATTTGACATGACGCTCTTTAAATGAAAGGCTCGTGAAATTACGTCTACAGTGCCTTTAATTCAATTAAAAAAAATATTATTTCAAAATTTAATATTTCAGTTTTAAATTTGAAAGCGTAAACGTTCTAATATTATGCTTTCTTCTGTATACGTGGCTTATGATTATATTGTAACGTAAACCTTCCTTTTGACACATGATATTTAAATGAAAATTATTTTTGTGCGAAACATCTGATCTTTTCACTGAATACAAAAAAGAAGAAACAAACAATCCACAACGAATTTTGTTTAAGGGGGGTCAAGGGGGGGGGGTTGGCCACTTTTTGTCAATTATGGAATTTTGAGCCCGTTTCAGAGATAATATTTCGCCAATATTATTTTAATCTTGTTCAGAATGTTCCCAGTAAAAACATTATATAGATAGTAGATACATTTATACAGATATTTTGAGATGACTCCGATACATAAAAATAGAAAAATGTTGCGTCAAAAAAGAAAGATATATAAACAGAAATATTGAGATGAATTCGAAAAAACATAGAACAAAAAAAATACTACGACGGGCTGCCGTAGTATATTTGAATTTCCGAGCCGGGTCAACCTTTCCGGTCCCGGTTTGTACTGTACCAAGCTCTGGACAGGACTAGCCGGTGCAACAAGGTTGACGCGGTCAGACTTTATGCTTCATATAGGCTGAATTTACTTTTACTAAAGAGGCAGAGGTGTGTACTACATACAAGCAATACTGAACTTCATTTTTCGAAGCAAATAGTTTTCTAGTTGATGTATAATAAAGCTCTTCACTCATATATATATATATGCTAGCTATAGTTTGCCATACGGCTGGACCAAATTATCTGATATTTTTTGAGGGAACCCATGGGTAGTCTGAGAGTAAGTCTAAGAAAATTTTAAATTCTATTTTTCAAAAATCTATTTTTTCTTTATTGGACTATTTAAAGTCAAAATTTTAGTTTGAAAATCGTCTTTCTATTCCAGAGTTTTATGGTTATCACTTTATCATTGACACTACATGGCTTAAATTATATTTATTTGAAAGTGACATGGAACCAAACATTCCAACTGGTCATTGCTAATTGCTAGAACGTATTTATAGTGAGGTCCAATAAATAATTTTTTGTTTTGTTTTAAATATCAAAAATGCCAATTTAAGCTATTAATAACAACTTTTTAAATTCCTTTCGTTGAATTTGTTCTTTCGTTTATACTCTTGCAAATTAAGATTCAATCATGTTTGTTGACTATATTTTCTATTTATTTAAGAAACGTATGTTCATTTCGCGGAATATTTCCCAGTTCTCTGTTGTTTATAAATACATTACAATCATATCTACACTGTAGCAAATTATAAAAAAGTATGCATTTTCTAAAGACCGGGTCAACTTTGAAGTGAACTCCTTGGCATTCCTACTCATTCACTTTCTCTTTCATGTTAGCCCTATAGATATGTTATTCAATCCTATAAAAAGTGTATTTGTTAGTAAAATCCTGATAGCTAACTTGAGCACTTTGGATTGCGATGATTAAGCAACATAATCTATTTTACTATGTTATCGAAACCTACTTTTATTTTTCCCAACAATTTACAATTAAAAAAAGTTGAGAATAATGTGTTGTTCATTTCCATGCATTATAAATACCTAAGAGCAGACCATAATATATCAAGCATAGTCCATAATTTATTCAATATGGTCCAAACCGTATAAAAAGATATATGAAAACCTACTTCTATTTTCACACGTTTAAGAGAACGCCATAAATTGTGTGTGCTTTCCGGCACCCTACATTTTTTAAGTTTATAAAAATTGATTTTATTCTTTCTATCCGAGTTTTTAAACTTTTGATTACAATACATCATTATGAAGATATTTTTTTATTCTTTTGTAAAAAAAAAGACTAATCGAAATATGTTTTTTTAAGGGAGTGTTCGTGAAACATGAGAGGGGGTATAGGCTTACGGCAAAAAATTATCAATGTGATCGCTACAAATCTTACTTATATCTGTTGTGTCAATAAGGACAAAATTGTTGAAAACGACTCATACTGAAGAACGTAGCGTCCATACAAAGTCAGAAAGTTGCAACATTCTTCTAGCTCGGATAGTAAACAAATCAATTTAATTCCTTACACATCATCCAGATATTACAACCTGTCATCATCGATCATTTTTCGGTACTTTAGTATAAAGTTAATATTTCGTAATTTTTTTTTTATTTGTTTCATGCATGATGTACTTTAAGCAACGATTTTGTTTGTCGCTAGGTCACAGGTGTCGTTACAGTCTATGCCACGTCGAATTCCAGAAGCATTGAGAACAGAGGCACCTAGTGGCTAAAAAAAGTCCTTCAAAGTATATTGTTTATCATATGAAACGAGTAAGAACTATTATGAAATATCATCTATTTACTAATGCATCGAAAAATTCGTTCTTCATCTTTAAGCTTAATATTTCGCAATTTTTTTTGTAAGTATTGATTTGAGATACCAAATTTTTTTTTGGCAAAATCTAGCAGTTAATGTATACATAGATGAAATTTATATGCATTCTTATCAGAACATAAATTCAAACTAATGTTAAATTTACAACAAATATGTATGCTCTCTTCTTAAGAATTAGAATAAACCAAATTTTTTCAGACAATTAAACAAGATAAACAATATTCTAAACAAAATAAAACACCTTACTTAAATAGATAAAAAATTCTTAAAAATAAAATCACTTCTTAAAAATATTCTTTGGGGAATTAACTTTACAGTACTGAAACTTGACATAACCTATTTTATAGTATTTTAAACTGATATCTGCAATGTTTTCTGCTTTCTGTTTCATATTTCTCAGTTTTTATCAGCATGACTCGAATTTGGTTGATGAAAGAATTTGCTTCAATGAAAATGCAAAAAAAGGTTTTTTTGAAAACTTTGGAACATTCTTTTTCTGGACTTTTTTGTTTTCCTTATTTACCACTTTTTATTATATAATTAAACTATGTTAGAGTATTGTGGACTTTTATGCAAAGATGAGAATCCTTGACTTACAAAGGTACCCTTAGAAGCTTTGTCACATCAAGTATGAATTAGATATCAATTTTTATGATTTTGAAAACTGATTATTTTCAATTGTGGTTTCTCTACAAAAGTCACTGCAGAAAAAAAACTATCAATAAGAATTAAACAATGAAAACCTAGAAAAATGAAAAGTTCTTCCACGTTATTGATTGCGGAAAGGTTTCAATGGTACTGTTGTGAATCGGGCATTGTCATCATTGCAAGAAGCATTTGAAATTACGCTCACAGTCCCTTTAAAAACTATTTTGATATTTTAGTGCAGTGTAAGTTGTGTGTATTTCTTCTGGTTGTATGAAATAACTCTGTATCAACAAGTTCGAACTTCTAACGGCAGTTTGTTTTACAAGGATTAGGAACATATTATGACCAGCAAACACAAGTTTTCATGTTCTATATTTTTAAGAAGAATCATGCATTTAATTTTACATATTTGAAAGTTATTTAAAAAAATTGGTAAGTATAAACATTAAACATGCATCATATGATGCATATCAATAATATTAGTAAAAAATTAGAACACAGTATTATAGCGTTGTACTTTTTGCAATCCTTTCAAAACTTTTCTTGCAATATTTCAATTTCAATATTTAAAATGGGATGGTTTTAAAATTGGTCTATGAAAAATCTGAACATAATACATGATCCTTTCCCCAACTCTTAGGTTTAAACTTAAAGATACTGTAAGTATGATAGGAAGTGACCCTCTATGCAAAAATAGGAATGCTCGATTTACATCAGTACCCTTGAAATCTTAATCTGAAATATGGAAAAAAGTTTTGTACTAATAATTTCTCCATTTTTAAGGGTAAGAAATGCGCAAGTCACTTTTATATAGAAATTTCAAATGTAAATAAGCAATAAACAGTTAAAATCAACAAAAACATTGCTATCTAATTCATACTTGATCAGACAGAGCTTTCAAGGGTACCTTTGGAAATAGGACATTGCCATCTTTGCAGGGTTACTTTTAATTTCTTGCTAATCCACTCTTTTTTTGGATTAAGTACATAACAATAAAAAACCGGGTTTTCAAAATTAGAGAGTCCCCTCCGTTTCTATATATTAGTCTTAAATGACGCGCAAAATTTCAAATTATCGGCTTCTGTAAAATTTTATACACTTTTCAGTACTTAAGATTAGGTTAGTCTCGAGATTAAGAAAAAGAGAGGATCAAGCATTGATCTCGATAACCACCATTCTAAAGTTCCTAGCTCAGTACATTTAAGTTTGAAATAAGATTTTTTCCACAAATTTTTTTTCCCTTTTCCCACTTGTCCAACCTGCGATAGCCGAATTGAGCTTGAGTTAGAGAGAAGCCGTAGATAGACAAGAACATTTGGGAGCAGGGTCAGCACCAGACAACGCATAAACCTGGACAACATTTATACATTTTTTATATTTTTGGGATTAAATTCTTGATGTGAATCAGGCATGGAAGTCACTTCAAATTTTGCTTACAGTCCCTTTTGTTATGATAAAACGTGCCAGTTTTAAGTCAACTATATAGCTGCCCATTCTGAGCATGGCATGACCCAAAAACATGTAAAATTTAACTACAGACATAATCAGAAAAACCCGGAATTAATTGACAGATAATCAGGCGACATTACTAATATTCATATATATATATCTGGCAGTTTTGAATGCTCAGAAAAGGCAGACCACATTTTGGAAATGGAAGGACTATGGAAATTTGTGATTATCATTTCATCAATCATATTTTTAAAATTAGATTGTTAAATCGTCTGATTTATTGTAATTTAATTCCTGGTCTTTCTCATTAGGACTGTATAGTAGTAGAATTTAAAAGTTAAAAATCTAAGGCCTAGCTAGGTATGGTTGTGACAAATAATTAAGTCCTTTTTATTTTTATATTCAATTGTAAATCAAAAATTGTTGTGCATGGATATGAGTTTTATAAAATGACAAGATATGATTTATTTTGAGAATATCCCTCTTCTTGTACTTTATAAACTTAAGTATTCAGCTCATGAAGTTGGAAAACCAGGATTTATGGCTGGTTTCCGGCAGAAGGTAGTTGGACATCAACCATGGATTACACAGATAGAAATATTGAAAATTATTAGGCACAAAAACACGAGGGCATAAATTGCGCCCCCTTTTTTTGATGGATTAATCTGCAAGAATGTTTTCTTAGTCGATTAAAATAAGAATATTTTCGCGGATTTCTAACATGTGAAAAAAATATTTGGGTCATTCTCCGCAATTATTGATTCAGACGTTTTCACGTCTTTTAACCAAATGTATATAAATATATTTACCTTTCTTGTCCTGACTATATGTAATTTGTGATTACAACATTAGAACCTCATGCTTACAATACAGAACACTTGGCTTAACTCAATTTTCATGATGTTAAACAGAAATGTTAAGTACAATGTCAACCTCTCGTCAAGAAAAGTAAAAAGGTTTTATTTTATCTTCTAAGGTAGTTAAATGCACTCTTTTTCGTTCTTCAGCTTAAAAAACTTAGAGAAAAATAGTTTCCTATTAAACTCTCTAGAACAGTATAAATTATGCACACCAGAGCTGGGAATTTTTGTGCTGATTACCCAGCTAAGCCTAGGCTTTGCAATGACCTCAAATTTACGTTCTTTTCAGATTTCAACCGAACTCGATATCCAACATTGACAAAATTAAAAGCTAACTGTCTTATTTTATGGATAGGGTGGGGGATTGATCTGTGTTTGAAAAAATTAAAAACTGTAAATAACTTTTTTATTAATTAAGATTTAAAATGTATTTATTTTTAAAGCCCTTCAAAATGGGATGTTATAAAATGTGTCAAATATGAATTCTTGCCAAAATTAAAATAAGTGATTTTCAACATTTTTTGGCGTTATCTTTAAATTTTAGCCTTCCTTGCACGTCATACCTATTAAAGTTAGTGGTCTTACTTGTGTTCAACAAGATTGCCTTGAGTGTTGGGCTAGGCCATATACATAAGACAAAAAAAACAATCGGGATAAGTGAAATCATGGAATTCTTAACATAGGAATTAAAGACTTAGTCACAAGATCAAACATTAAAGTTTTGCCTCTAGTTTTGACAAAGACAAATATTTTTTTTTCAACTTTGCTGAAAACAAGGTAGAAATATATAAAATCAAAAGAACCAACTTAGTTCTTAAAATGCTGATTCCAGCTGAAAACGAAAGACAATAAAAACTCTTAATTTTGAAAAACAAAATTATGTGAAAATTAATTTGGTGGTAAAGTATATACCTGATTCCTATCCATGTTCTACACATCCATACATATGCTATAGTAGAGGAGGTATAGTCAAGTACATACCTGAGTCCTATCCATGTTCTACCCATCCATATAGATGCTAGTAGAGGAGGTATAGTCAAGTACATACCTGAGTCCTATCCATGTTCTACCCATCCATATAGATGCTAGTAGAGGTGGTATAGTTAATTTTATACCTGAGTCCTATCTATGTTCTACCCATCCATATAGATGCTAGTAGAGGAGGTATAGTTAAGTATATACATGAGTTCTATCCATGTTCTACCCATCCATATAGATGCTAGTAGAGGAGGTATAGTTAAGTATATACCTAAGTCCTATCCATATTCTACCCATCCATATAGATGCTAGTAGAGGTGGTATAGTTAAATATATACCTGAGTCCTATCCATGTTCTACCCATCCATATAGATGCTAGTAGAGGAGGTATAGTAAAGTATATACCTGAGTCCTATCCATGTTCTACCCATCCATATAGATGCTAGTAGAGGAGGTATAGTAAAGTAGTCTACTATAGTAACCATCTCTAGGAGGAAAGATAGAATTGTTGAAGATGCAAGGAGCCGAAGTAAATGATGAAGGATGAAGATTACACTCAGAGCAAAGTCTATCTGTAAAACATACATTGTTTTTGCTTCTTTTTTCAAAAGTAAAAAAGAGATTTATCGTATAAGCTTATCACGATTGGGGGAGGGGTTACCCACTCTGTATTTTTTCTAAATAACTTAAAAACGACTGACAATGTAACGCTAAATTTTTTTCACTTTTCAAACTTCATAGTTGTGAACAAAATTTACTTTTTTATGCATAGGGGAGGGTGGAGAATAGTCAAAGGACGGGTCAGTGTTTAAAAAAAACTAGGGACATGTATCACACTCACCTATCTCAACTCTAAAGGCAAAACCAAAAGGGGGTTGGAAAACATCCCCCCCCCGCAATCTTTATTAGTAAAAAATTGGGTTAAAGACATAGCCTGAACAAATTTTAACTGCAACAAATTTTGTATGATTTTGCTTTTTAACGTGTCAACTATTTCTTTTAGTTTCAAAAATATTTTTAAATTTTAAAATGATCAACATATTTTTGAAAAACATGACAAGCTCAAATATAAAATCACCGAATTCCCTATAAAGAATTTTTTAAAAAGAAAAACAAATTATGTAGGCAACAGATAAGATACAATTATAAATATTTAAAAATCGGAAAGAATATTTACCATTCTGTATTGAAAGTTTAAACAAGTATAGTTTCTGTTTTAAAATTGTTTTATTAAAAATTTATTTAAGTGTATTTCTTGTCAGTTTTTAAAGTTGATCAATTTATTCTCTTTTTGCTCGAAATATAAAATAGTTTTGCATTTTGATAAAAAGGGGAAATTGTGTTACAAATGTTACCACATGGTAAAAATATGAATATAATATTCAAAGACTTTTTTACATTTCAAATGTGATGCATAAATCATTTTCCTTTTAAAGCATGTCTTCCGTATTCCATTAAATCATTTCAAATGGTAAAATGGAACTTTTCCATTTAGAAGTCTACAAGAAATATTGCTGAGAAAACCAATTCACTTTTTTTATTGTGTATAAAAAAGGAAATATGCATGAAATTCGAATTTGAACCGGACCAAATTCGAATTTGACCATTATGTAGGCCGAATCGGGTTAAACTGTGATGGCTTGGGAATTATTACGCCCAATAAAATAAAAAAAAAAATTTTTTAAATATATTTCTTAAACTAGAAATTCAAGGCTCTTTGCTTTCTTTTCCTAGGCTTTTAGGCTTCTATTTAAATTGTGAACATGTTATTTTTGTTTACATTTTAAAACAAAGAAGAAAAAAATGTTGCGGATTTAAAAAAAAATTCGCGGATTTTCAAGAATTAAAATTTTTTTTTTACAAAATTAAAAACCTTTAAAACACATTTCTAAAAATTTTTTATCATTCCTAAACCTTCCCTGTGGTCACGTGATGTCCCACAAAAACAGACAAGCCAAATTTATATAAAGATGGAAATTTTAAAAAATCTCTCTTTAAAGTTAATGCATTTGAATTAATCAAACATATTTTAATCGATCAGAAAGTTAAGAAAAGTAAGATAAAAACATGTTTTCGAAGTAATGTTAATATTTAGTTTGAATTGAAAAAATCTATCAAGATAATATAAATATAAAAATTATGTTTGGCTTGTCAAAAAAAATTTCTAAGACTTGCGAACCAACCTAATTTGAGTTGATGGAGAACTAATGATAGAAGTTTCTAATAGTTATAAATACTTGAACCTGAAGTGTAATTGAATCCACCCAAGTTATGCATTCTTCCATCAAGCCTGAAATATATAAAGAAAAAGTAAGAAAAAAGAGTTAAATTTAAGATTTTTATTCGACCCCTTTTTCGTTCTTAATTCTGTTAAAAAAAAATTATCCCAAGAACTTTTTGAAAAAGAATGCAATTAACACAGGTAGGAAATTTTTTGTACCTACATTGTCGATATTATATGACACTTGATATCGATATCCAATGTGGACACTTTAAGATTTGAGGATAAAGTATTAACTTATCACTGCAGGTTATGACAATGACCGCGAAATATGAAATAGGAGATATATAGATTCGTAGGTCTTCAAGATATTTCATCTTGATCAAAAGTTTCACAACACTAAAAAACGAAAAAAGCATGGATTTAAGTCATTTTATTATCTCTAAAAATATTACCTGATGATGTGTCAATCATATAAACAATAACTGCACAAACATTGCAGGCGTAAATAAAGACGACTAACAGTCTTCCTGAAAACAGATAAAATTAGTTGCGGCATTGAACGTATACGGTAAATACTTTGTACTATCTATCATAATCATGTGCCATGCTAACACTTGAACAAAGGAACAATCAGTCTTATACGTCCATTCAGTTTCGGTATTGAACGAACTTAATAATTCTGTTGTTCTGCCAATCAATTTTAAAACCAAACTGTAAACCTATCAGATCAGTCATGAAAAGACTTTAAATTATTATATAAACAAAATAAAAGTATTTTAATATTAATAATTTGTATTTTTTTCTTTCATTCTTATTAATACAGTGCAGGTCAACGATTATATCAATACAACAAAGACAACTTCTAATAATAATAATTTGATCCTTAATAAGCATTTTTCAGAATACAAGTTTACAAAGTGAAGTTGTTAATCAACAACTTCTCTTAAATGTTCAAGTGTTTCTGCTGTTTGCAAGCTTGGTAGAAATCAAAATTGAAATGGAAAGTCTTCTTTGAATAATTTTACCATCTTTTTCACCTAAACTATGATATTAAAACATGCTTCATTATAACTCTAATCTACTTTTGAAAACTCAAACATTTAGCACAGAAGCACTCGGCGTTCAAAAAACCCATCTTCATAAAGATAGGAAATATTGATCGTAAACAATTTTATCTACGCATTCTGCAAAAAGTGTTTATTGATTTTTTTTGTAAAATGCCTAGTGTGCTCTCATAGCAGTATGGTACATTTTCAAATATGCACATTAAAAACGCACCATAAAAGTCTGTTTGTTCTGTAAAATTTATTTTAAATATTCCTTATTGATCTTTAAACAAAGTTTTATGAAATCTGCTTTAAAAGCATCGCTGAAAACTCCGGTCCATTTGAAGTACTAGACTGAAAATATACAGTACATAGTCCCATGGGTAATCCCGATTGAGTGGGGTTTGGACAAAGGATCTGCCCATAAGAAGCACAGACTTAGAACTTTTCAACCTGATTTTGAAAACCTTTGATATTTCAAACTTAAATTATTTGATCAAACAGAATATTTCATAGTTTGAAATATGTAATGTCTACGACAGAATTAGGGATTATTAAATCAGAGTTTATTATAAAAAAAAACAATTCCTTTTCACTTTATAATCCTAGAAAGTTTTGTTTATATATCAATCTATCTTCTGTATGGAAGACACCAATAGGATTTCTTCTTACAGTGTGCACAAATAAAAATACATTAAAAAAATACACCGTGCTTTTCAAAGTACACACCTACACTCAAGGTTATCGATTTTTTCTCTCTTTTTATAAAATCAAGAGTTTTTGCCTTATTTTAATTACGACGCAATCCCAAACCATAATCGCAAACGATATTTAGCAATTCAAAAATTCCAAATTTTTTACTCAAAGTAAAAAAGTGTTCAAAACATGCTTGATACATGATTTAGATTTTCAGATTGGCAATTTAATTTTAATTAAAAAGTTAAAAAATCAAGAGATTATAATTGTAAAAAATCAAGACATTAGAGTTAAAAATCAAGAGATTAGAGTTAAAAATCAAGAGATTAGAGTAAAAATCAAGAGATTAGAGTAAAAAATCAAGAGATTTGAGTTAAAAATCAAGAGATTAGAGTTAAAAATCAAGAGATTAGAGTTAAAAATCAAGAGATTAAAGTAAAAAATCAAGAGATTAGAGTTAAAAATCAATCACCCCCTGCAGCCCACACCTCCTAATCCAAGTTTCTTTTCTTTCCCTCCTATTCTTTCATCATTCATTTCTTTGTACTGTCCGCCACGTTTCCCTTCTCCTACTTTCCCTCCTTGCTCTGCATCTCCTTCCCCTTCTTCTCCCTCCTCTCCCCCTTACACAGGTAATTGGGTAAACTCCACAGAGTAGAGAATATTAAAAAGATGAAAGTTACAAGTTTTTGTCGGACTTTAAGTGACCCTCCATGCAAACACCCTAATGCCCGATGTACAACGCTGTCCTTGAAAGCGTTGTCTGGTTAGGTATGCATTAGATTTAGATATCAGTGTATTTGATGTTTTAAAATGCTAAATTTCATTTGCAGGTTCTCTGCGAAAGTTACTTGCGCATTTCTTGCGTGAAAGAAGCACGGACAAATTCACAGAAAAAAAAAACAGTTTTTGAGTGTGAAAAACGACGTTATCTTACACACTTCTGGTCAGATGAAGATGTTTAGGGTACCGTTGTTAATCGAGCATTGTCATCTTTGCATCAAGATTCACTTACAATGTATCCTTCCTTGGTTCAAAACATTTTAAAGCAGAAGTTTAGATGGCGGTTTTACATCATTTTTTTCACCAATATTTCACTCTCTATAATATTCTTTATTCTGTGGTAAACTCATGTCATTACGAAGGGGATACACAAAAAAATCCCGTGAACTGTAAGATTGAACTAACTATTTATAACACTATTATTTTGGTTCGCAGTGTTAACAAATTTTTGGACAGAAATTTGTTTTTTTTTTTTATCGAGAAGGTTCAAGCCTTTTTAGAGGGACAAGATAAAATCTAAAAAAAACCTTCGAGATATAGCGAAAATTTAAGTCCAAAAACTTTATAATACGTCGTGCCAAAAGAATAGTTTATAAATAACTTTATGAAACGTTTGTGTACTTACTACTTATTTCAATGGCTATTTCTAAATAAGAATTGAGACAAAAAAGTCAAATTACAAATTTGATTTCAATTTTATTTTCATTTCAATTGGAAAAAAAATATTTTGCAATTATCCTACAGTTTTTGGAAAAAATCCGGTAACCAATCAAAACTTTAAAGCACACGTGCTTTAATGTACAGCTAATTTAACTTTATAGCACGATGATTACTTTATAGCAAGTTAATTATGAAATTCACAATGAAGTGAGGAAGAATGATAAAATACACAATAGTTTCATAAAACTTTTTATGTTCAATTAATTTAATATACAATATTTAAAGGGAATGTCATTATGATTTCAAGTGACCCCGGATCCATGTTCAATTTTCAACGTTGCCCTTTAAACAGTTATGTAATAATTATTGTGAGATATAGTAGTTTTGGTTAGCATGCAAATAAACATATAAAGATTTTTATGTATTTTCATGACAAATATTAATTTTGTAGAAAAAAAGACGAGATATCTCTATCACATTTGATCAGGCAAAGGTTTGTAGCAGACAACCCTTTAAAAATAAATGGCCACTCTCTTGAAATTACCATAACTGTCTCTTTAATGTTAAAGTTTTGTTATTAATTTTCTCAAAATTCGTCTGCTGCTTATTTTTAATAAAATAGTTTAGTTTTTGTGTAGGGTTTTGCCGCATTATGTTTCATAAATATATTCTTCTTCTTACAGGCATCAGACGAAATTTATTCGCAATCTGTTCTTAATACTTTTTGTGAAGATGGAATTCAGATTTCGGCACAAAACTTTACATTATATTTTCGCAAAACAATCGTTATTATAAAAATTCCAATGCATATAATTTATCTGTTTCTAAGGTCGACTTTAGCAATTGCTCGAGCCATTTTTCAAAAATTAAATTTAGTTCAAAATAATTACTTAATTGTGGATTTCATGATCAGTACAACAATAAAAAAAACATTTCTAAATAATTTTGACTTTCAAAAATTAATTTTTAATGCATTGATTTCATTTTTCAAAATAGAAATTAGATGAAAACCAGTGTTATTAAATACCTTGAGCCTTTACATGTATTTAATGGGTCTTGTGACGTAATTTCAAGTAAGAACAGCGGTTTCTCAATTAAAACGGTACCAATAGTAGCAATAAAGAAAACTACCTCCATTGATCTTTCTTGTATCTTCCATTTAATGTGGTTTTAACCAATTTTTCCTTATTTCTGTATTCCAGTGATTCATGTTTTAAGTAAACATATATGTGGCTTTTTAAATTGGGTCGAATTCTGTAAAACATGTATTTCATGAGCTTTCTGTTCATCAATTAATGTATACTAACATAAGTAATGTTTATAATTATAGTATTACACGACATTCCTGTAATATTTACCTACCAATCAATAACGTTGATATCGTTAAAATGTTCGCAAATTATTAGTACTTACACTTGAACAAGGTAGAATTGTCAGTGGAGTGCAAATCTAGTTACGTTGAATTTTATAAAAGCGTACAAATGTACAAGTTGATCTGTGAGAACTGCATATCTTTTTCCGTTTTTCACATGGAATCGTTTTAATCGGGAAGATTTTTGTAATTTTGTATAAGTTCTACCAGTTTTACTTCTTAAATCTTTCATGTTTTTTCACCAAAAACTTTAAATTGTCAAACGTAAATAATGCTTAAAAAGGACATGTACAGCTTTACCTGGTCTGAAGTCTACACTGTATATATTGATAAAAAGCTACATGTACAATTATTTCAAGTATAGCATGTACATGTTGTTCTTTGTCCGGAAACATATACCTTGGATATATACGGAAATGTATATTGTACAACCCTGTTTAGTTCAGGGCAAACCTCATGCTTTTCTTTTCCCGGAAATATACCTTGAATATTCACGGACATTTACTCCTCTATTTAGTTTAGCGTGAACCTGCTGACCGGAAATATAACTTGGATATACACGGACATTTACTCCTCTATTTAGTTCAGCGTGAATCTGCTGACCGGAAATATACCTTAGATATATATATGCGAACAAACTCTCTTATATTTAGTTCATCGTGTTATACCTGTTGTGGTTTGTCCATAAATATACCTTGACTATTCACGGACATTTACTCCTCTATTTAGTTTAGCGTGAACCTGCTGACCGGAAATATACCTTGGATATACACGGACATTTACTCCTCTATTCAGTTCAGCGTGAACCTGCTGACCGGAAATATACCTTGGATATACACGGACATTTGCTCCTCTATTTAGTTCAGCGAGAACCTGTTTACCGGAAATATACCTTGAATATTCACGGACATTTACTCCGCTATTTAATTTAGCGTGAACCTGCTGACCGGAAATATACCTTGGATATACACGGACATTTACTCCTCTATTTAGTTCAGCGAGAACCTGCTGACCGGAAATATACCTCGGATATATGCGTACATACTCTCTTCTATTCCGTTGAGTGTGCAGTTATACCTGTTGTGGTCTGCCCGGAAATAAGACTGGTCGCCCATTCTCGTACTTCCGACCGGAAGGAACCTTGATTAATAAAACAAGATTTATACAGGGTTATCCGCAATTGGTAAGACTTCAGGAACGACTGACTGTTTATAATTGATAATTCTTTAGTTCCTAAAGTCTAATCCATTATAAACTGACTGTTTACAATTAATGAGACTTCAGGAACGACTGACTGTGTATAATTGATAAGACTTCAGGAACGACTGACTGTGTATAATTGATAAGACTTCAGAAACGACCGACTGTTTGCAATTAATGAGACTTGAGGAACGACTGACTGTGTATAATTGATAAGACTTCAGGAACGACTGACTGTTTGCAATTAATGAGACTTCAGAAACAACTGACTGTTTGCAATTAATGAGACTTCAGAAATTACTGACTGTATACAGAAAGACTAATGTTTAAAATTGTTTCTTTCTGTTACCCTTCAACTGTAAACTAGTTTCTATCATTGCCAGATCATTTATGTACATTTAAAAAAACTACAATAGTCCAAATTCAACCTTCAGAGTGTTAAAATTAACATTTTCAGGTCGTCATTAAAGCCTTATCCTTAGAAAGTAACCCTGTATAGGAATATTTTATTACAGGGGGGAAATATTTAATTTCATAATTTGGCCAAAACCTGACATTGAGTGCCAGGTTTGGAACACAAATTTTCAAGCTTTCTGCTTTTCAAAAAAAGTTCACTATTAATTATAATTACCTTCAAACTTGTATATAAAATATATTTTGGTTAATAGAAATGTCTGGAATAATGAAAACCAGAAATATTAGATTTATTTGCTGTTTTTTATCAACTAAGTGGAAACAAGCATTGCACAACAAAACTCTTTTGAATAATCTAAATAAACCTTTTTACTCATAAATAAGTTAAATCAAACAAAGAATATACAGTGAACAAAACATATACATATATATGTGTAGTTATAGTAATATATTTTGATAATGACCCTTTTTATAAAGTAATGCATTAATATTCGAATGTCACATTAATCAGGTTAAGTTTTTCTAGACTACACGGTTACACACAAAGAATCAGACGTATATGACGACATTTAGAACAATTCATAAAGTAAGCTTTAATTTAAATTGTCTGCTTTATATTTTATGTAACAATCTAAAATGCCCGGCGTTGCCCGTGAAATAAAAAAATCTTAGCAAATAAAAAAACATCTTGAAAAAAAATCAGCAAATTTGGTCCAGAAGTTTGGCACATGTATGAGGGAAGAGATTTAATTCAATGACATGATTAGAAAATGATCTTAACAGATAGAAAAGAATTTACTGGTTTCTAACATATCATTATTTACAGGTCCCCTGTAGTTTTGCATGAGCATGTCATGTTAGATTTTATATTAGAATTCACCATAAATTACATAGATAGGACCTGATATGTCATGTTAGATTTTATATTAGTGTCCACCATAAATTACACAGATAGGACCTGATATGTCATGTTAGATTTAATATTAGAATCCACCATAAATTACATAGATAGGAAATTATATGTCATGTTAGATTTTATATTAGTATCCACCATAAATTACTTAGATAGGATCTGATATGTCATGTTAGATTTTATATTAGAATCCACCATAAATTACATAGATAGGACCTGATATGTCATGTTAGATTTTATATTAGTATCCACCATAAATTACACAGATAGGACATGATATGTGATGTTAGATTTTATATTAGTATCCACCACAAATTACACAGATAGGACATGATATGTCATGTTAGATTTTATATTAGTATCCACCACAAATTACACAGATAGGACATGAAATTTCCCAGAAGTTAGAAACAAATTAGTTCTCAAAATGTTCTGCATTCATTTAACTTAATGGACCGAACTAAATGAATGCCAAGAAGTAGTTACATTGTGTATAGGGTTTCCATTCGCAAAACTTTTGCGCAATTTTTGCGGAACGAAACGCAAAATTTTTCTTTCTTTGCGCATCAGTTTTGCGCGAAAAAACAACAATTTGCGCAATCATTCGCAAAAGTCATTTCGCGCAAAATTGCCCTTTACCGTTTTTGCGAAACTCAAGTTTTGCGCAATTCTGCAACTAGAGTTTTGCGCAATTCCGCAATTTCGTGAAAATCAAACGGTTGGTGACGGTGTGTGTTTCTTAGAATTCAATTCTTCCAGAGCTGGAAGGTTTTGTACCAAAATCCGAAACAGATTGTCCAGTAAAAGTCTCGACAATTTTAGTTTTGGACATGCATATTTCCTAAAAGTGGATTCTTCAGGCATTGGTTACTTTCTTGCATTATTTTATATGAGATTAAAAAGATTTCAGAAATTTGATTTAAAAAATTTAAGAATATAATTCATACTTGATTAGGCAAAGCTTTTAAGGGTCACTTGAAATTATTTAATAGGATTAAAACATTGCCAAGTTTCACACTCTCTAATTTAAACTTTTTGTAACTGGAAGTAACCAATGGAGTGTAGTATAATAGTTATCATACTCGTATGTTAATATTTTTTTATGCATGGAATAAATCTTCAGTTGTTTAATTCTAAGCTTAGAATATCAATTTTTGACAATTTGCCTAAATAGTTACATTTTGTGTAAAACTTGCGGTTTTGCGCAAATTGCGCAAAAAATTGCCCAAAACTAAAATTCCGTTTCATGCGCAACTTTCGCAAAAAATATTTCCGGTTTTGCGCAAATTGCGCAAAAAAAATAGCGCAAAACTCATTGCGTTTCATGCGCAAAAATAGCACAAAAGTTCGAAAAAAAAAAATTTGCGCGAAAATAGCGCAAATTTTGCGCAAAAGATTTAGCCATTTCGTGGAAACCCTAATTGTGTATAGATTGCTAAACCACTTCTCTTTTGTGCCGGGGCAAACTGAAGCTAGAAGTGGTTCAGCTTAGTTTATGTAGTTCAACTATGTCTTGCAGTTCTTTAAATATAGCCTAAGAAAACTTAATCATTTTTTGGATTAAGGTTTTTTCAAAAAAGGAAAATTTCTGTGAAATTATGAAAGGTAACTTACTCCCAGCTATAGGCTCTATATTGGACTCAGCTTTGACCTGCAATATTAAAACAATTATTTCACACATTTTTCTTCGTTCTATGAATTTAAAAGAACAAATTTTAATATGATTTGAATAGATAAAGATATTTTCATAAAGAAATTAATTGTTATGGCATACCTCTGTTGGTTTGCACAACTTTTTGCAGAGTGCTGAAAAATAGAAATAAAATTAATTTTTATTTATTATTTATCATAGATAACATAAAGACAACATAGACAACAAAGATAGCAGTCAAAATATAGACAAAATAGACAACAATGACATGATAAAGAATTTTGACAACATGAAAACATCGACAGCATAGACATTATACAACAAGAGAACATAGAGAAAATTAACATTACAGTCAACGTAGACAATAAAGAAAACATAGACAACATCGACAAAATAAATCATTTAGACAACAAAGAAAAAAAAAGACTACAAAGAAAATGCAGACCATAACCAACATAAGCAACATAAAAATACATAAACAACATAATCAACATAAACAACATAAACAACATAAACAACATAAACAGCATAAACAACATAAACAACATAAACAACATAAACAACATAAACAACATAAACAACATGAAAAACAGACCATGCAAAAACAAAAGAACATAACATAGACAACAAAGACAGAAGAGACAACATGGACAAAAGTGACAATATGGACAAAAGAGGCAACACGGACAACAGAGACAACACGGACAAAAGAGACAACACGGACAAAAGAGACAACACGGATAAAAGAGACAATACGGACAAAAGAGACAATACGGACAAAAGAGACAACACGAACAAAGAAGAGAAAACGAGCAACAGAAACAATATAAATTAGAACGAACCAGAAGGTAGGGGGTGGGGGTAGTATGGTTTGTATACTGTGTATAGCAATTTCTTTGTTGAGTTTAAAAACATTAATTGAATTGTATTATTCAAATTTTATTCAATGATGTATAATTATGCTTTTCCTGCACTGTCCTTTCATTTAAACACTATTCGAGATATGTACTTATACACTCTACAACTAAACATATAATAATCAAAAACAAACAATATTAATAGTTGAATAGAGCTAATGGGCGTGGAAGTTTTAGCGTTTTGATATAACCTTAAAAAAGAAACGTCTAAAAATGTAAAAAACGAAAAATAAAATTACTCAAAACTTAACCATTTTCAACTATAGATTAATTCATTTTAGATGAAAATATAAACATTTGCAACCAAAGATTAATCGTTTTTAACCAAAAATATAACCTAGCTGTTTTTACTGAAACTTCAACCATATCTCTTTTTTTTGGGCAGCCGTAGTACATTTCAATTTCCGAGCCGGGTCAACCTTTCCGGTCCCAGTTTGTACTGTACCTAGCTCTATGGACAGGACTATAGTGCAACAAGGTTGACGCGGTCAGACTTCTTTGCTTCATTTTATTTTATTTTATCGTAAATTGCTTATTTTAATTCATTCTAAGGAACAATTGTGTTTTTTTTAATTTCATAAAACTAAGAGTTTCCAGAATTTGAAAGGAAACGGGAAAAATGAAAAAGTTTAACTTCAAGAATTTTTATCGTATATAATGCGGGATGCACTACCGAATTTTAACGCTTAAAGCACCTCCTCTTGATTAAAATATATGTCAGAAAAATTGCATTTTTTTTACTTTTGTTTGCCGATGTAAATTGAAAACCAAAATTGTTTGAACAGTTCTAAGCATATATTTGTATTACTGAGTGTATTGTGTTTTCTATTTTTTTCTACTTTTTTATTTCATATTTGTGTTGCTATCAGTGACCTTTAAACACCTATATATGTTAGAACCAAAGAAAATAAAAATCTAAAATTCTAATTTTCTAGAATACTTTTATTGATGTAAAACTTTCTTTTTTTTCAAATCATGACTTTTTAATTCAGTAAAATTCATGGTTTGAAATGTGCAAATTCAAACCCAAAAATCCACGAAATACAATTTTAAAAAAATGGCTGCTTGAAGAGCAACGGTTCAGAGATAAAAATGTTACTAAAAAAACTATTATTACCACTGCAAAACAAATCCAAAAAGTAACTGAACACTCGCCAAACACTAAATTTATAATCCCTGTAGCTTGGTCTACGTGGCTCCAGGTTGCAAAGAAATTTAGTTTTGTAAACGGGACAAGTCTTGAGGTAGATAGGTCCTTTGTTCTTGAAAATGTAAGAAAAAAGAAAATGTTTAGAAATTTTCTTTTCCCCATTATTCTATCCAGGAACAGGAAAGTGCAGTTCTCTTAACCCTAAACAGGCGGGAGGGGGGGGAGAGGAGGGGGGAGTGCGTATCTCTAATTTTTTCCTTGGTACTCTAATTTTTGACACTATCACTATGTTTTTTTTTAGACTTTAGGGAAAAGTAATTTAAAGGTTTTTTTGTAAACATTTGTTTTGATGCACATGGTAGGGTAAAACATGGCGGTAAAGCGTCTGGTTGGTGTTCAAAAAAAATCTAAAATAGTAAGACCTATTTTGTGACTGAAGCTATAGATTTAAAAACTACATTAAAGAACTATACGTTAAGGGCTTTTTCTATGAGAGGCTTTATATGGATTCAAACCCCCAGCCTTTATAGGGTTAAACATATTTCCATAAATTTAAATAAATTTCCCGGACCATGAAGTTAAAAGTAGAAATAATGATTTGAAAACTTTATATTTCAAATGTAAACTTTAATTACTAAGGGTCCTACCTCTGGTTTCGAATAAGTTAATTAAAGGGATTGCTTTCCTTATTTTATTTACTATGATTTTAGGGCGCTTCGCGCCCATCCTCTATATTGACTTTAATTGTGGCTCTATTTGTGAGCTTCTTTTCTTAGTACAGTTTGTAAAACAATAAAAAAAGTTAGCAGATTTCATTTTTTCTCCCGCATTTTTTAAAATTTTACAAAAATCAAAAGCTTTCGTAATTCTGAGCATTCATAAACCTTCCTAGGGGTCCCACACCAAATTTGGGCCCGATCGGTTTAGACGTTTATTGGATACAAAGAGATACCCAGGCAAGCAAAGTATGTTTAGATACAACATTTTGCAATCTTACAATCTTGGGGGAGTTAATAAAAAAAAACATAAAACTTCAAATTTTTAGGAACCTTTAAAACTGTACCTTAGGGTCTATTGATATTTTTAGTAAGAAATAAACGCTTTTCTTTACGCTAGATTCTTTTATAGATTTAATAATAATTTTTATTCTTACGTCATATAATGATAAATTCCGTTGCAGTGATAACCAGACAAGTCTGTAATAAGAAGACGACTTTTAAAATCAATTTAAAGCTTTAAAAAGTTCAATGAGCATGAGACACAACAATGTGGAGTGTAAACAGACCCATTACACTAAATTAATGATTAAGTGAGACCTTTTGCTTTGTAACAACATCAAATAGAATTATATATTGCCATAATGTCGTCTTCCTATTCCCTTGCTCTCTAAATATCACTTTATAAATACATGTTCATTTCCTTGACTATATTTTACCTGATAGGAGTGTGAAAAAAACCACAATGATTAGAAGACCAAAGTATGATGAGCAGCTGATTAATAAGAAAATCCATGCCTTTCTTTCCTCCTGACAGCTCTCCTACAAGTATATATATATATGTATATATTATGAAAATACAAAAATAAAAGAAAAACTAAATTTTAAGAGATTTTTTATCCCTAGGACATGATTGGGTTGTTAAGATCAAATCTCGGAATTTTTCTGTTGCGAAAGTTTTTGTTTTGTTTTGGTTTTCTATTGATACATCAGGGGTTGTAATCTGGCAGCACATTCATCCATCCATGCTTCATTCATGTTGAGAAGAGGGTGCCTAGGGGCTTCAGGCCTAAGAATAATAGAGTGCAGGTATTATGATATAATGGAATGAAGCCCGGGTGCCTTACAGACAGGAAACATCACACACATTGCTCCCAATTATTTGTAAGCCCGGATTGGATACCTCCAGGTGCACCTTTCTTCTCTTCATCATCATTCACTTAAATAAATCCACTAAAAGCTTCTTTCTTGTTGAGTAGAACGCACGCACCCTTTCGCTGCGAGAGCTGTCCTCCTTATATCCGCCAGGTGGTCATAACTAGTTAACCAGATGTCGGCTTCAGATGTTTTTGAAACCACAGGTTTGTGGGAGAGTACGGGAATCCCCGTGAACACCAGTCTGGACACCAATCCAGTTCCTAGCTGTGGACAAGTGTGCTTAACTTTAGTGAGCTAACGAGAACTGGTATCACACACTTCCCATCCCATCCCGCAAAAACAAATTTCTAAAGAGAAAGAACAAAGAAGTAATCCTAATAAAATGTGAATGTAAAGTCAGGGCCAAGTTACTGGAATACTCTTTAGCTGGAATAGTGGAATAGTATCTTTACATATAACGTATGATATAAAAATAAAATGCGTTATAACTACACCAAATCCACTGAAAGGAAATTGTATTGTTCATCTTCTTAGAAAACAAATTTAACAAAAAACTCTCAATGCAAATGCAAGGACATAAATTTTGACCAATTGGTTCATTTTTGAGGGCTTGTAGAGTCTCCTGAGTCGATCAATTAATTTTTTTAGTACAAAAAAATATATAAATATATAGATACTCTACTGAAATCTGTTGACGAAACAGATGCTTATGCTGTTCTTGATGAACTTCTTCTATCTGATTATCAGAAGATTTGGGAATCATGTTGATAATGATCATTTTAAATTAGCATAGCACTAACTTTCCACTTTTCCACTAGAAACTGGCCATTTTTAGTTTGTCACTATAAAATATTTTGTTCTCACTATGCATGAGTTGGTCTATGTCTACGACAGAGCATGTTTTTTTTGCCAAATGCTAATTATGCTTTGTGAATGATAAACCCTTTTATCCAGAAAAGTATGTTTGGGTCAAAGGTGAAAATTTTTGTGTTCAGTATTCTCAATCTTGAACGATTGATCTCGATATCTAATGTGGGCATTTTTAATTAAGTTAGATGACCCATGTTTGATCTCTTCATTTTAGTAATTCATGCTTATTACGATCTTTACGTGACGCCGAAAGATAGGATTTTTTTAATGACAGTTTGGGCGATCCTTAATTTCNCCATAAATTTAGTTTTGTTTGAGTTTGGTCTGTCAGCTCTATATTAGAACAAGATGCCATTAATTTAGTTTTGTTTGCGTTTGGTCTGTCAGCTCTATATTAGAACAAGATGCCATTAATTTAGTTTTGTTTGCGTTTGGTCTGTTAGCTCTATATTAGAACAAGATGCCATTAATTTAGTTTTGTTTGAGCTTGGTCTGTCAGCTCTATATTGGAACAAGATGCCATAAATTTAGTTTTGTTTGAGTTTGGTCTGTTAGCTTTATATTAGAACAAGATGCCATTAATTTAGTTTTGTTTGAGCTTGATCTGTTAGCTCTATATTGGAACAAGATGCCATTAATTTAGTTTTGTTTGAGTTTGGTCTGTCAGCTCTATATTGAAACAATATGTCATAAATTTAGTTTTGTTTGCGTTTGGTCTGTCAGCTCTTCATTGGAACAAGATGCCATAAATTTAGTTTTGTTTGGGTTTGGTCTGTTAGCTCTTCATTGGAACAAGATGCCATAAATTTAGTTTTGTCGAATAAACCCTTTCAAATTTTTTGTTTTACAATTGGAACTCATTTAAATTATTTTAAATTACATTCTAATATTTAAGTATATCACTAAAACTGAACACTGAATTAATTCTAATTGGATAATGAGATAGATAGAAAGATAGATGTTACCGCCATACTATTTCAATTGGTTTAGAATAGACAACAAACACATGACTGAACCCTGATTGGATCAGGCGCTAATGGACTCGGCATACAGAAGTGTGACACTCAATTTAGGTATGGAATATCCAATGCACAACTGTACCCGTGAAATAGGCATCTGAGCCACAATGGGTCTCTGAACCACAATGGGTCTCTGAACCACAATGGGTATCTGAGCCACAATTGGTATCTGAACCACAATGGGTATCTGAGCCACAATGAATATCTGAACCACAATGGGTATCTGAGCCACAATGAATATCTGAACCACAATGGGTATCTAAAGCTATTTAGTGAAGTAGGGCATTTTTTACATATCCTCGTTTTTCCATCTGATCTATTTCCGGCTCCGAATATTCACTGTATATAACTCAAAACTTATTGGTCTGAGGTTGTTCAATTATTTTATTCACCCCACTATTTCAAAATAAAAAAAAATTAAATGCATAAATAAATGTAATAAAGTATGTAAGTATTATTAATAAATGTTTTTAATTTTAAATTATTTTCATTGTGTTCTGGGCATTTTACTGCCTAGAAACTTAAAACCAATAATATCCTCCACCTTGTGGTGAATCAGACATTGCCATCTATGTAGGGAGAGTTACTAAAATTACGCTTAAAGTCCTTTTACAGGTTCCATATTAAACCCCCTTGAACTCCTGATTCATCTCTATATCACTCTAGTATGCCGAGTCCATTAACGCCTGATCCAATCAGGGTTCAGCTATGTGTTTGTTGTCTTTTCTGAACCAATAGAAATAGTATGACGGTAACATCTATCTTTCTATTTGTCTCATTATCCAATCAGAGTTATGAATCCTTCAATCGGCGCTATCAGTAAATGAAAATATTTACTTCTACTGAAACTATAGTGATATCTGACCTGAGTCTTGGTATAGTTGTATGGACTGTGCATCCTGTTAAACTTAAAAACTATTCACAAATATATTTATTGAGATTCATCTTTCAATATTATCTTTCTGTCATATTTATCTGAAACAAAAAACATTAAATTAGGTTTAAATATACAAAAATACGAATCAAAAATAAGATAGACATGATTTCAATGTTAACGTAACATCCATGTGATTAATAATTGTTCATGAAATCTTTTAAAAGTGATTTAAGGAAGACGAAATGTAATACATGTACGTGTATTTTGTGTTGAAATACAACAATAGGTTTTACAAGTGGCTTGAAAATCCTCTTATTAAGGGAAAGGAATTGTGTCTTTGAAGCAAACTCTGATTTTCTAATCAGAGATGGAATTTAAAGAATTTGAGCCGCGGTTTAAATCTGCCAAAACCCGGTTTAAATTAAGCGCCGGCTTAAATTCTTAAAACATTTAATACAATTTTAAGTGGAACCAACCATATTTAAGCCGCGGCTTAAATTTAAACCGCCGCTAAAAAATTTTAAAATCAGCCACAGGTCGCTCTAATATTGGGATTCGAAAATTTAAGTTTCTGGCAAAAATCCAATTCCTTTGTCCGTGTTCAAGGAATAGTTAAATTCATAACTTGCATTCGGCTTTGTCGGTAATTTGTCGATAATCAGGCTTTCAACGAAAATTTTGCATTCCTCTGTTAGCGTGGAGATTGGACAACCACTTGAAATTACGCTTACAGTCCCTTTAACAAAAGATTTTTAAGACTAAAACACAATGAATGCGAATTATGTGTTTCATTAAGCTTCAGTCTTCACGACTGACTAATTTATCAAATGGCCAAGAATTAAGCTAATACTTTAACGGCAATTAAACATATCAATTTTGAAAATTTAACAGTGAACAGCTGAATAAAAGAAAGCAATAAATATCCTGATGAAAAATTTAATTTCGATAAGTAAACGATTCAGTTATAAAAGTTCACATTTCAACAAAATTTAGATATATACTAACGGCACACGACTTATGTAACTTGAGCTTTGTTTGTACGTTTTCTCGACCCCCCCCCCCCCCCCAAAATTTACCCAACAATGCTAGGGTTAACACAAATATAATTTGTTTTATACAATATAACATATATACATATTTGAGTAATACAAAACAAATATGATACATTACCATTTAAAGACGGGGGGTTCTTTTATTTGAAAAGGAATTAAGTCTTTGTACAAACTCTGATTTTCTAATCACTATATCTTTGGAACCAAATGTTGCAGACCTTAGATATTTCAATCTATGAATTCTGTTAGATCAAATAATCTGAATTTGAAATATCAAAGGTTTACAACATCGAGTTCTAAAGATATTGAGGTTTAAATATTTGATTTTGTTTTAAAGATTCAATTCCTTTACTAAAATATTAACTTGTGATAGGTAAATAGCAGTCAATTTATTTCTTTAATAAGTTAAGTTTTAACATATTTAATTACAGTATTTAATTATATAAACATTATTACCAATAGAAGTTTTTTGTTGTTAAAGGACAGGTGTGTAAATTGTATGTTTTAGCAAACTGTCGCTTTGAGAAGAATAGAGACTACTGTATTTAAAGTATAGGTATGATGTATAATGTGTAATATTTATGCATAAAGTTTTCAGAACCTGGATTTCCTAGAAATTCACAAAGTTTACCCTTAAATTTTAACCTTTATATTTAGTTTTACAAGTTGGACCAAAAAGTAAAATGTAAGAATCAAATTTTATATTTTTTTTTGCTTTTTCAGCTTCTTTTTCGTAAACTTTCATCTAACATCCAATGAACAAATCTTGGCTATAAAAACCTGAGGCCGAACTTAAAGAATTAAGGCCGCGGTTTGAATTAAAGCCGCGGCTCAAATATGGTTTGTTCCACTTAAATTTGTATTAAATTTTTCAAGATTTAAGCCGGGGATCAATTAAAATCGGGTTTTGGGGGATTCGAGACGTGGCTTAAATTCATTAAATTCGGACTCTGAGTATTTAAGGAATATTTAACGATATAAACAAACTCAGTCTGAGCTGAAACTTTAGAATTGGATACCCTTAATCCTGTTCTCTTAATCTAAATATCCATTGTGGAAACTTTTAATTTTATTTTTAATCCACCTCTTTGAATATCACATTTCCTACGATATGAAATAATTAGATACGTAAGCGTTTGATTACAAATACAGTATACGATGCTTTATCGATAGAACTAATATACTATTGAACTATAAAATTAGCTGAGATGGAATTTAAAGAATTTGAGCCGCGGTTTAAATCCGCCAAAACCCGGTTTAAATTAAGCGCCGGTTTAAATCTTGAAAAATTTTATACAATTTTAAGTGGAACCAACCATATTTAAGCCGCGGCTTAAATTTAAACCGCCGCTCAAATTCTTTAAATTCGGCCACTGTTCACTTAAACAAATATAAATTTAATCATCATTTCATATCTCCGTCAAATTCGGACAAATACCCCTTTTGCTTAGATGAAACTTCATATATGTTAGAACAATGGTCCCCAATTTGAAAAGTGTTAACAATTTGAAAAGTGTAAACAATTTGCAAGTAAGAATAATTTTTCTTTTCAATGTTTGCAAAGCAATGATCATTTGTCTTAAAGGTGGAATTATTTTAAAGGACGAGAGTCTTAAATTTAGAAATTTAAATTAATTATTTTATCAAAAGGAATAAGACCGACTCTTTGAACAAAAAAGAATAAAAAGTTTTGTAATTATATCATCATGTAATTAAAAGGAGTTTTTAAGTTCATAGTCTTAAATAAAAAGAAAACATAACAATTTTGTGTATTTCGTAAAGTCAAAAGCGGCACGGTAAAATTTGCCAATTAGTCAAAGTCTATGTACTGAATGTACACTAATGTACTGTGCACATGTGTTGTTTAATAATTTACATATTTTGAAAGTCGAAATGTACCATTAATTTAATTTTTAATTCAACAAAACTTTGTAGTTTGACATTTTTTACTGTACAATTATCAACAGAACAATTCGATACTTCAAGGTATGATGGTATGTACAATACATCTAGTACAAGTTTGATACCATATATCTGTATATTTTGATAATATGAACATACCTACCATCTATTGTATAAAAGTTGTATGTCATGTACTCAGTAGATTATACTAGTACATTATACTGTATATATCTGATTATAGTTTGATAATATGAACATACCTGATAAATACCATCTATTGTATAAAAGTTGTATCTAATGTACTCAGTAGATTATACCAGTACATTATACTGTATATATCTGAGAACAGTTTGATAATTTGAAGTATGTTAATTGTAGATCCAATACAGTTTTATTTCTATGAACTATTCTATATAAATCTAACAAAAGTTGTATTCCAAGAACGTTTAAAAATGTGTCAGTGTATCTCATAACAATTGACTCAATGAGTTTGTACAATGTACATCTACTGCAGTCGAGAACTATGTACAATGTACATATAATACAGTTTGATTTCACGAATGATGTACAATGTACATCTAATATACAGTTTGATTTCACGAACTATATGTACATTGTACATCTTATACAGTTTGATTTCGCGAACTATGTACAATGTACATCTAATACAGTTTGATTTTACGAACTATGTACAATGTACATCTAATACAGTTTGATTTCACGAACTATGTTAAATGTACATATAATACAGTTTGATTTCAAGAAATATGTTAAATGTACATATAATACAGGCTGATTCCACGAACTATGTTAAATGTACATCTAATACAGTTGGATTTCACGAACTATGTACAATGTGCATCTAATACATTTTGATTTCACGAAATATGTTAAATGTACATATAGTAAAGGTTTATTTCAAGAAATATGTACAATGTACATCTAATGCAGTTTGATTCCACGAACTATGTACAGTGCATAGTATGTTCATCTATTAAAAGTTGTGGTACTATGCACATGCAAATTGATAGCAGTTGACATTATGTACAATTTACTGTGTATCGTATGCACATCTACTAAAAAATGTGGTGCTACGTTCATAACCTTGATAAGAGTTTAATATTATGTACAATATAAAGTGTATTTTATGTACATCTACTTAAAGTAGTTGTACTCGATGTACATTAAATTTTTAGGAGTTTGATATCATGTATGTGTGTAGTATATACATCTATTTAAAGTTGTGACACTATGTAAATTGTACATAAAATTACAAGGAGTTTGATGTTATGTACATATAATAGAAGTTGTAATACTATGTACATAAAATTGCTAGGAGTGTATAGTATGTACAATCTACATCTACTAAAAGTTTATAGGGAACTAAGGGCTCCTCACTAGTTGCAGTATATACCCGTTCTCGCATAACAACCACTAAACGTAGTTACATCGTCTAAACGTTCACCAAACGGAAAGTTTGAGGCATGTTTTGATTGACATATTACTGTTAAAAAAACCCACATTTTCGTAATATCTAACAGAAAGCATTTCGTAATAGCTAACATTTTGTGAGAGTTTATGGACATATCGTTAAAGGATTGCTCACAAATATTTAAATCCTCAACATTCTGTTCTTTCTTTAAAATAACATTTCGTCATGATTAATAAGGACATGTAAGACATCCTTGATCAGTCAAAGGTTTAAAGGGACTGTAAAGGAAAAATGAAAGGGGGTATAGGCTGAACCCTACCCATTTTAGGACTTATTCCCGACCCAATTAAGTTCTATATTGTGTTCCTGGTCTCGAGAAATTGATATAAAACTGTGTCAAATTTATACGAAAATACATATATATATACAATTGTATATAGAAATAATAGGTTTAAACAGCTCTCATATTCAGCAAATGCGCAACCAATCTGAATATTAGATATTCCAGATGAGCCTAATTGTAACTTATGGTTGCTTCAATTATTATTTGAATTAAATAACTTTTAATTTTTTATAGATTTACTTGATAATAGTATTTAAACTTTCGGATCACGTGACCAGAACTTCCACCATTTGGTAGTACAGTATATAGTGGTCAGGAGATACAGACGGAGACACATTACCAGTAAACTGCACTGCCATTGGTGGGAGTTCTAGTCACGCGATTCAAGTTTCAAATTTTCAAAATTTTATAAATTTTCCCATTAATTTGACACAGTTTTATCAATTTCTCGAGACAGGAACATCATGGGTCGCAATCAAATCCTAAAGTGTTTAGGTTTCAGCCTATACCCTCTTTCATTTTTCCTTATAGTCCCTTTAAACCTTTGACTGATTAAGGATGTCTGTCATGTCCTTATTAATCTACTGAAAAGTTTTAATTGTTGAGCTCTTGGTATGCAAGTGAGTTATAAAAAGAAATATAAATAATTACTTTCTAGAAGTGGCAGAAAACTGCTTTTAAAATAAAATATTCTACATGTGTTTATTTCTATAAATGATCGACAGATATTTGAAAATGAAAGTGTCAAAAGAATAAATTTTCCGGGCATTGAATTGTGTTCATCATTCTTTTTTTATTCTTTTTATATCTAAACCCTTCTTTTGCAAGTCATGTATTTAAATCTTTGAAGGTTTACATTATTTTGGAAAGAAACTTGAAAGAATTAAAGCACAATTATCACTTAATTTTTTGTTTAATTTGTGATTTATTTTATCTTATTTTAACTTGTAGCCTCTAGTCTTACCTAGCAAAATTTAGAGAAATGTCTAGATAAAAGCACTTTCAAAAAACTACTTTTAAAAACTTTCAACGTGCTTTGTCAGATCAAGTAAAACTATAACATATCCGTTTTTCTGTTTTGTTATTGAAAACCGTTTATTTTTATTTTCTCTTTTTTCTTCATAAAATAACCAACTTTTTTCTTGTTTTAAAAAAATGGAGATATAATTCAGAATTAATCAATTTTTTATTCCACAAAAACCACATTATTGATTAATTTTAAGGTTACGCTTGTGAGCAATGAGCAAGTTCCTCTTAAAATGGAGGATCACTTAATGTAACGACGACAGCGCCTTTATAACCCCCCAGCTCCACATCTAACACAATTATGCCCCCCCCCCTACACATCTAACACAATTGCGAAC
>NW_019396248.1:0-1316 GCF_000591075.1 Eurytemora carolleeae | reverse complement strand
CCCCCCCCAACACATCTAACACAATTAAATTCCACAGTTGTAGTAATGTACAAGAAAATGAGAAATATTATTTCTGAAAGGAATAAAGTTGAAAAATGATAATGATGGTTGTGAGAGTAGTTTTCAGCCTACCAGGTCAGAATTCAATTCAGAAAAAGTATTTTTATTTTCCATCACATACTTCATGGGTAGACATCTAATGCAAATCTTATATAAAACATAAAGAAACTGAGTTTCCGGGACAAACTCAAAATTTCACTTCCCTTTAACTTGTAACCTGAAGGTGTAAACCTTTAATATTTCAAACTTTGACCATTTCAGAGAATTCATAGTTTAAAAAAGTCAAAGCTGGTTTCAAAGATAAAAGGTTTAAAAAAGGAAGGTTTGTATCTTTCAAATTTTCATATTTAGCCCAAAACTTTAGAATTGAAAAAATACACTTGCGTTGGGGTGTTTGCGTACAATACAGTAAAAACAAAGCAATGATACAATGATACATGTATTATGCCGGAAAAAAAGGTTTGAACATTTTGTACAAATCTGACATTTCGGACAATAAGGCTTAGATATTTCAAACATTTTTATTTTACATTTATTTCCAACTATAGAGTCATAATTATACAAAAGTAAAGATGTATGCCATTGAAATTATAGTTTTCGTTCTCATGATATTGGCAATATTAGAAATAATCACATCGACGAAATTAGGCCAAATTGTAATAAAAACAGTTACTTTTTACCAAAAACTTAACCCTATCTCTGCTGGGGTACTTGAAAACCAGGATATGCTGGGGGGGGGGATCAATTTGACCCCCTCCCCCCTCTAAATCCCATGTTTGATGTCCAAATATGACAAATGATACATCATTAAAAAGCTTTTTTGCTCTACATTTAGAATCTTCAAAAAAATTTGCAAATTTGAAAAAATTGAATTTTTTATCGCAAAATCCAGTCATATAGTAAAAATATTTGCAAAAAAAAAATTTCCAAAAAATGAAAGATTATACATTTTTGAAAAGCCCTTGACTATGCCATTTTAAATATGCAAAAAAATATTACAAACTTTTAAATAACCTGATTTTTAATCTAGAAAAACTAAAAATGTGCAAATTTCCTGTGACAGGTTGTTTGCAAAAAATTTGCAATTTTTTTTCGCAAAACTTGTGCAATTCGTTTCCTTATGTCAGGCTTATGTCAAGCTAAATTTTATCAAAATCTGACAAGTGGAAGTGGGTCAAAACAAAGATTTAGTTTGTTACAGGAAAAAGCATTCATTCAGGCAGTGTGCCTGAGGACTCAGACAGTTAGTATTAAAG
>NW_019396247.1:427183-443998 GCF_000591075.1 Eurytemora carolleeae | reverse complement strand
GGAGGGGGGGGTGGATATCCTTCTGATTATGAAACTAAATCTTTGGATCCCTTAATTCTCATCTCTGCAGTTTAATATATAAATATAGTTTGAAAGAAACAGAAAGAAATTATCGTCAGAATATTTTTTCGATTTTGCTCAACCGTTTTAAAATGACAAAGGAACTGAGTTTTTGTCACAAACTAAAATTGTCTAATCCCTATATCTTTACAATCTGATTTACAAACTTGGATTATTTGGTCTAAAAGAATTCATATTTTGAAATATCAAAGGTCTACGACATTGGGTAGCAAAGATAAAGAGATTAGAAAAGTAAAGTTTGTGACAAAAATTTTTTTGAAAAATTTGTACATTTTGATAAAATCTGAACATTTGTCAAAACGGTTTCTTCCTTAAATCCTGGCAAAAGACTTAAATGTTCAATGCATCTTTGCATTTTACTAATGGACAAATATTTGAAATTGAAAAATAAATAATATCTAATTCTGTTTCAGGAAACGTTCATTTTGCAAGGTTCAACTCACAAAGGTAATACTTTAAAAATTCAGTTTTAATTTTAGAAAAGTCTCATTAATATCTAGAGTGGATTTGAATTGGTTATAAGTCCCATTAATATCTAGAGTGGATATAAATTGGTTAAATATGAAGGTTTAATTTCCAAATTCACTCTGTAGAAAATTACCATTTATATTTAATACTTTAGGAGAAAGGTTTTATCATTTCTATAATTATACAGTGCAGTGGTCCCAAAAATTATGTGAAAGGATGGGAAGTTATTTTTCTTGGTGTTAGATGAATTTAATTAATAAATAATCTTTAAATGCTTAATTGAAACTACGTCCACACTTGCTTTAATGCATTTGTAAAACTCTTTGTGAAAAGTTATTAAAGGATTTTAATTCAGGCATTGCCATCTTTGCCTGGAGGATCACTTCAAATTATGTTTTACATTTTAATTCGAAGTATGTCATAATTGCAAAGTTTGGGGGAGGATGATAATCACAGTACATAAAACAATTATTAGGAGCAGAATAAAAAATGATCATTATTCTAAATGTGTAAAATGAACGGTGTCCACGAAAGAGCTGTGCAGAAATATGAAATGTTTTTTTTTCATACTCAGTTTTATCTTACTTTATGGGATTTATTTGGATTTATTGCATAGACTAGTAAACTTATATTTTATTGTCAACTCTACGAACTGGAATACAATACATTATATATTGAGAAACCCACTCTATGCATCAGAGAAAGAAGCAGGAAACCCTCATGAAAGGCACTTTCTATTTAAATTAGCTCATATGTACGTCCAATTAGAAAAGTACTTTTCAAAGCTTCGTCTGATAAATCAAGAATAAGAAATCTATTCTTTTTTATGAAACTTAATTACTTTCAATTGTGATTTTTTTGCAAAAAGCGATTTGAATAATTTTGCTATACCGACAACGGAGGAAATTGTCATAATTAAACAATTTTCAAGCTAAAAAAACGATATCTTCCGTATCATTGATCAGATAAAGGTTTTAACGGTACTGTTTATTTTTAAAGACCATATTTTTTCGCTTTCTTTTATTCATATATTTGATTTGCGATAAAATAGGAATTGTTTTCAATCTTTTGATTCCACATTTATCAGTAAATGTCAAGTCAAAAACTATTTTTCAGAAGAAGAAGCTGATGATGATGATGATGATGATGATGATCGTCAGACTTTTGACGCCAGTACTGTTCTTGATTCTGTTGCTTCTGCTGCTGCTAGTGTTCATGATAAAATACTGGAGCAGAGACTAGAAACTAAACAAGTTCAGGTAAAGAGAGACTAGAAACTAAGCAAGTTCAGGTAAAGAGAGAGAAGAAACTAAACAAAGAATTTGTAAAGAAAATACAAACAGAGACTTAAAGTTTCCGGTCGAGAAGAAAGATAAATAAATAGATAGTGATTTAAAGTATGGTCAAACTAAGAAAAGAATTAACATTGGTTCAAGTGTTGCATGATTCAAACCGGTATAAGGATGCCCGTCTAGTGACTACCCACTATAATGTGGTTGACCAAACGCCTTTTATGCATCAGAAATATAGTGAAGTATTTCGTTCGTTGATTTGTTCATTAAAATTGCAGAGGTTTGTTAAATAAATTAGTTTTAACGAATGGATCTTTGCTAAACATATTTCAACGAAGTATTCAACAACTTCTGATGGGAATTAGTTTTAAATTATTTTTTTATTAATCATGTATACGGTATTCACTTCCGAACTAATCAGAACTATAAAATATGTAGAATATGAAGATACAGCTTTATTTTTATGTCCAAATTTAAGGGATCGTAATTTCAAGTGATCCTCAATGCAAAGATGGTAATGCCCGATTCACAACGATACTCTTTAAAAACTTTGCCTGATCAGAGGCCGAATTTAAAGAATTTGAGTGGCGGCTTAAATTTAAGCCTCCGCTTAAATATGGTTGGTTCCACTTAAAATTGTATTAAATGTAACAAGATTTAAGCCGGTGCTTAATTTAAACGGGGTTTTGGCGGATTTAAGCCTCTGATCAAGTATGAATTAGAATCCAATGTTTAATTTTAAAAATTGAATTTTTTCCAACTGTGGATCCCCCACAAAAGTGACTTGCGCATTTCTTATCCAGGAAAACAATTATCAGAATTAAACACTATCAAACACTATAAAAATGACTTTATCTTCCACATTATTGATCAGATTAAGGTTTCAAGGGTACCGTTGTGAATCGGGCATTGAAATTACCTTTACAGTCCCTTTAATTTGTGATACCTCAAATATTTTTCCCAATAGCATAAACCTTTTATGACAGGGGCGTATATATAAGAAATTGTATAGGCTTTACAGTGCTTATCTTTCCAAGGGGCTGGCTCGTGAGTCGTTTGGGGGTGAACCCCCCTGAATTCATAGCTGTCCCTTTACTAGAAGAATGGGGGGCTACCCCTGTATACGCCTCTATAGTCTGTATTTGATAAATCATAAATATAAAGATTAGAGAATTAGTTATAAGCTTTCTTTTTAGTTTTACCATTCATTCTTTTGTAATTATTATTTTTTCATTATTTCTGTTTTTTTATTTATTTTTATTTATTATTTTTAGGATCCTGTAAATAAGCCTTGTCCTGGCCTAGAGGTCAAGATTGCGGATTTGGGAAATGCATGTTGGGAGGTAGGCTTATATTTGGGAAATGCATGTTGGGAGGTAGGCTTATATTTGGGAAATGCATGTTGGGAGGTAGACTTATATTTGGAAAATGCATGTTGGGAGGTAGGCTTATATTTGGGAAATGCATGTTGGGAGGTAGGCTTATATTTGGGAAAATTACGTTGGGAGGTAAGCTTTTTAATTATTGGGCAATAGCTGTTGCTAGCTAGGCTCCTTAATATCGTTTCTATTTTCATATATCATGAATCTTGTAAGTCTGGTAGTATTAAGATTATCCCTTGTTGATCCTATAGGTCAGGAGCAATCAAATAGATACCCCTTACATACATACAACAGAGTCATTTATATAAACATCAAAATTTAACAAGTTTAAGTTGTATCTTTTTAGCGTCCTCAATAACGCGTTCATGATGCGTCCTCACCTTGCGTCCTGAACGTGCGTCCTCTATGTGTGTCTTTAGTGTGCGTTCTCAGTGTGTGTCCTGAATATGCGTCCTCGATATGCCTCCTCAATGTGCATTCTGAATATCCGTCCTCAATTTGGGTTCTGAATGTGTTTCCTTGATGAGCGTCCTCGATGTGCGACCTGGATCTAAGTCCGATGTGTGACCTGGATCTAAGTCCTCGATGTGCGGACTCCATGTGAGTCCTCAATAAGCGTCTTGACTGAAGGTCCTCGATGTACGTCCTCAATGTGTGTCTTGAATGCACTTCATTGATGTGTTTCCTCGATGTGTTTCCTAAGTTTACGTCCTTATAGTGTGCGTCGAATGTCCATAGTATTTATCCTAAATATGCGTTTTCGATTTGCATTTTAAGTGTGCGTCCTCGTGATACGTCAACATACTTGCATCCTCAATGGGCGTCATAAATGTGTGTCCTAAATTTGAGGTTTCAATGTGCGCCCTAAATATGCTTTCTCGATGTGCTTCCTGGATGTGTGTCCTCAATGTGGAATCTGGGTGTGAGACCCTGGTGTGCGTTCTCGATGTGCGTCCTATATATGCGTCCTCGATGTGTGTCAGTAGTGTGCGTCCTCAATGTGTGTCCTTAGTGGGCGTCCTCAATGAATGTCCTCAATGCGTTCTTATTATTAGTGATTCTCCGTTATTGCGTCTGCATAAAATGCGTACTCTTTTACAGCAGAGATTTTCACTAAAAACTCCGGCACATTTCAAGAACCGGGCTGACATTTTAGCAATTAGTTCAAGTTGTACAGTATACATAAAGTCTAATTGATAGCAAAATTGGACAATACACCAAATAAATCCGATTCCCCTGAGGGTAACTAGAGTCTCCTATTTTTATTAGTACTTGAAAATCTGGAATTAGATAATCATCATTTTCTTGTTAAAGGATCATCATTTTACGGAGGATATACAAACTCGTCAGTACCGGGCCCTGGAAGTTCTCCTAGGGGCCGGATACGGTCCTCCAGCAGATATATGGTCCACGGCATGTATGGCCTTTGAAATGGCAACAGGTAATTTCAGGGCCCACGATGAGAAAAGTATTATCTTGTTATTGGGAAAATATTATTTGTAATTTTCTAAAATACCTTCTTGGTACGAAAAGAGTGCTTGTTGGCGATTTATTTATTCTCCCATAGAAAACCTTATTTTCATTGAAATGAAAAACGCTCAGGATTTAGTAAAGGGTTAACCGCGGAGGGTGAGACTTCAGACACGACTCTACAAAATTTGTATCGTCTTACCTTATATTTCAGCTATAAACTTATTTCTTTTCTTTGTCTCGTGTACACTCTCAGACTTACTACAGAGTTAGTTATGCTATCCGTTTCTAGTTAAACAACTTCTCGATAATCATTGATTTAAACATTTTCAGAGATATATCACAGTTAGAACCAATAATTCCTGGCCACTGTTTCCTATTAAAATGAATAGCACAGACGACAGCTTTTTGGAAAACTCAAAAAAATTGAAAAGCGACAACTTGTAATGAATTTCTTTTTACTCTTTTTATTTGAGTATTTCTTTTAATAAGATTGAGAATATTTTAAAACTACTGAATATTTTAAAGAAAATCCTATCCAACTAAATTTAAAGGGAGTGTTCGATGCAAAGATGGCAATGCTAAATTAACAATTACAACGTTACTCTTATAAACTTTATCTTGTCAGGTATGACTTAGATATCAATACTTATCATTTTAAAAACTAACTATTTTTAATTGTGGTTTCTCTACAAAAGTGACATGTGCATATCTAATGCAGGAGCTAACATATACAAAATATTAACATTAAACGACAATATCTTTTACATTACTGATGAGATAAAGATATCAAGGGTTCTAATGTGAATCGGACATTACCACCCGCTCGAAATATTTCCACATGTTTAATAATTTCAAGGTTGTCAGGATAAACTCCTATTCAGATTTCTTGTATATGACTGTTACAGACTACAGTCGGGTTAACTACCGAGAAATGTGAATATTCTTGCAAATTCTTTCAGGAAAAAAACAATGGATTTTATTTAATTTTATGTTTAAGGTAAATGTTTTCAGAAAATATTCTTTAAACATGAAGTTTTTACTAAATTCATCGAATACAGACGCCCGTGGACTGCTAAATTACGCATTTTCAAACATTTTTATCTTGTATAAAAGAATAGAATACAAAACTATTTGACTCCTCATTGTTTTACGTATTGAAAAAATAAACTGAAAATATTATAGATGTGTGATCACTGAAGGTCAATGGAATTGTCAACTTAGTTAAAGTTACCGGACCCTTTAAATAAATGTCGGACATCCAAACAAACAGACAAGCAGAGATTTTCTTGGGAACATAATTTTGCCCAGAAACCAAGTTAATCCCGTATTCATCTAACTTAGAAATGTTAAACCAAGTTAAGAAAATTCCCGTGGTTTTAACGATTTCCTCGATAAAAAATTGAAGCAAATAGGCCCTAGGTGTTCATGAGTTGGGACAAAGATTGCTACTTTAAATATATATATAATATATCCGACAAAATTATCAATAATAGTGATAATTTTAGAATAAAGTGCTTATCTTACAGTAAAATAAGTGCAATTTTATGTGTTCTATAGTTTCTGTTTGTACACTTTTTTATTTAATCTTGGAAAACATGTCAACTAATGTGAGACAATTTCGGTTTCCTTGTTATATTTGACACTTGTGACGTTGTGTATAATTGGTTCATTTCTCTGTTGCCACCTATTGTACTTTAATCTATTTGGTTTTGCTAGTGACTTATTGAATTACTTAATTTATATATATATTGCTGTGGTTAATGTTTATTGAACTATTTAAAGTCATAACTTGAGTCTACAGTTGTCTTAAAATTCCGGAGTTTTCTTGTCCTCACTGTAAATTTTTTTTTCTTTTTTTTCCGCCTGGGCTCGATCATTTGTTTTAACCATTTGTGAAAAGTTGAGAGCTCTAGTTAGTATTCTACGGGCAGCACTGTCTAAATAAATAAAAATCCAGTATAAGCCGAGTCTCCAATTACTGATTCTATTTTCTTTAACGTTCATTTCATTCACTTGACATTATTTATATGCTTAGATAAATATTCATGCATTTGATTCATAAATTTTATCTTTAACTATAATATGCAGTTTTTCAAATTTTAAATTTAACTTTATTTCAAAACTTATGTTAACCTATTCTTTTTTTCAGGAGAACTGAGACATATAACCAAACTAAAGCCGTGGCCAGTTTATGACGTACTCACAGAAAAATATGATTGGGATCCAAAAGTGGCAAAGGTAACACAAAATTTTAAGTTAAATTATCAAAATTAAGACAAAGGGATAGAGTCTTTGCCACAAATTCAGGTTTTCAAATCCCTAAATCTTTGCAACCTGATGGTAAAATAAGTTGAACAATCTAAGGCCTCCGACATTTAATTGCAAAAATAAAATTATTAAAAAATCAGTTATTGTGGCAAAGATTGAATTCCTTTATTATGTAAACAACATTTTTTTTCTTTAATTTCTAAGCTTTAAAAAGGAGTAAATCCACATGATTATAGTTTTTCATAAAGATGGGCATAGTTTTTATGCATTCAAGGATTTTTTCTTGAAAAAAGGGTCTTCAAGTGTTTGAGATTATATTATATTATATAGAAGATATTTCCAACATTCTTTTGTTTATTATAGTTTAATGGAACTGTAGGCTACATTTCCAGTGAACCTTTATTTGTTGAATCTTTTATTGATCAAGGATCAAGTAATTTTCCTTATTGATCTTTGATTGATCAAGGATGACGGAATTTTCCTTATTTATCTCCGGAAATGCTTGCTAGTTCTTTTATATTATAAAAATATTAATATCTACTTTCTAGAAGTCACAGAAAATAAATATTTCCATTCTAATTTTCAAATATTCGGGATTATCGAGGAATATATGCAACGTTAACTGTGTTCACACTGTATGATAGCTTTCACTTCAATGTTCCGATAATTTGAACATTTTAGAGAAATTAATCAAACAGAGTTCTTTGCAATCGATCTTTGCATGGAGATTCAATTGACACAACGCTTACAGTCCCTTTAAAGGGAACCGGTGTGAACAGACAACAGTTAACGGCACTTTTTAAAATGAACAACGCAAAAGCTTCTCTTTAATTTTAGGAGTTTTCCGACTGGCTTCTACCAATGTTAAGTATAGACCCCGCTAAACGGGCCTCGCCTGCACAATGCCTTAATCACCCGTTCCTAGCAGATATAGAAACTAAACAAGGAGATAAATAGCAGTTAGTAGATATGCAGAAGCAGCTAGAGGATAGCTGATAGCAGATCAAGTATAGATAATGTAATATATTAACGATCAAGCAAATAGCAATCACTCAGAGCAAAATAAAAAGTAGCATTATAGCATCCACCTTTTCCTTGCAAAGGAATTGAGTCTTTGCAACAAATCCTAATTTTCTAATACCTATATATCTACAACCAAATTATGTAAACCTTTGATATTTCAAACTTTGATTGTCACCCGTTCCTAGCAGATATAGAAACTAAACAAGGAGATAAATAGCAGTTAGCAGATATGCAGAAGCAGCTAGAGGATAGCTGATAGCAGATCAAATATAGATAATGTAATATATTAACGATCAAGCAAATAGCAATCACTCAGAGCAAAATAAAAAGTAGCATTATAGCATCCACCTTTTCCTTGCAAATTTGCTATTGAAATGTCTAACGCAAATTTTCTCGAAATTAAGTAAAAAAATTGTCATCTTAATACTTTTTTAATGTCATAAAAAAGAAAATTTCGAAATTCTTTGTTCATGGAGTCAATGCGGGACGCATAAGTGCAAAAATTTCGCAATACTTTATGAATTCAATTAGGAATCATGAATCAAATTCATCTGTAATAATGCATAGTTCGTAACTCAGCAAAGCTACATAAAATCTTGTAGGAGTTACATATGTGCAAAATCCGGAATTTTACTGGAAAAAATCGGGAAAGCTGACGCGTTAGATTTTCTAAATCAAATTTGCGGAAAATATGGAATTGTATATATTAGCTTTTATGCACAGTCGTATTACCTATATTGGCGCACTGCCTTTTGATGCCTTATTTACAGAACTCCCCTGGGGGCAAAAATCTTGCCTTCTTATTTTCTAGGAGTCCATTGCTAATCAAAAATATTAAAACGTCATTTTCGGATTATGAATTTGCCCTGTCCTGTCCCTGGAGTTAAACTTTAAAAATATGAAAAACTATAAGATAACACTTATATAACGCAGAGTGTCTTAAAGAATTCGCGAACTTTAAAAAATTTCAGAAAGGATTAAAGATGTATTATTATTTAAGTGAAATGTGTTTTTTTGAATTAGATTTTTTTTTATTTTAGGAAAATTTGGAAGAAACTAAATTTTTCTGACAATCACATCATTTTTAGCAGAAAAATATCGATCGAATTCTAGCCTTCAGGGACATCTTTCAATATTAAGATTCAGCTTCAAAAAATTAGGAAATTAGGAAAAAACTATTCGGAACAAAATGAAATTTTCAGTTGCCAAAATTCAGAACACTGCATTCAGTTAGGACTTGAGATATTGCTGAAGAAAAAAACATGCTCTAATTTTTGCTTACGCTTAGATTCGATTAAAGCGCACTGATCATATTGCATTAAATTTAAAGAAAATTTCCAATTCTTTTAAAAAATGTATAACGTATTTTCACAAACTATAATAAGAAGTTATTAAAAGAATTTTTCATGTGCTTAAATTATTTGATTTTTTTTGTAAAAATATTGTTTAGTCTTGTTTTGGCTTTGCAAAACAATGGATTTATAAATCATATCTTAGTCTGGATCAGTTTCATTCTTAATGTTTGGGTCCTACTGTTCTACAGACTACAGTCTCTGCAAGTACAGAATATCCGCAAAATTAGACTTTTGGGTCGACCCCCCCCCCTCTTCTTTACAACAGTTTGCGCCTTAGATGAATTCAAGATAATGAACATTAAATCAAGAAACTCGATAGTTTGGAATTGGAGTTTGCAAGATCAATATTTCCAATCAAAATTAAATTGAATTCAAATACAATATGTTATACTTCTCAATTCAACTTGGAATTATTGGTCTTTATATGTAATAGCCATTGTCTCTTTAGGGGGAATGTTTAGATTTTTCGGACATTTTTTAGCTTATCATAGGTCTATTCTTAGAAAGGTCTATTCTTTTAAAGGTTGATTCTTATAAAGGTTTATTATTAAAAAGTCTATTCTAATATAATTCTATTCTTATATAGGTTTATTCTAATAAAGGTCTGTTCTTATATATGTATATTCTAATATAGGTTTGTTCTTTTATAGGTCTATTCTTAAAAAGGTCTATTCTTATATACAGGGTGTCCCACATCATATTAGACCGTCAACGGGTCTAAATTGAGATTTTCGGGACTAATAAGAAAATTAAATTAGAATGAATCAATTTGAAAAATAACATAAGGCTTATATAAGAATTTTCTTGCGGAAAATGATAAGTTTTTCGAGTATTAAGGGTTTATTTTGTCGTTAAAGATTAGAGATAATCTAATATGATATGGGACGCTCTGTAGGTCTAATCTTATAGGTCTATTCTTAAAGATCTATTCTTATAGGTCTATTCTTATAGGTCTATTCTTATAGGTCTATTCTTATAGGTCTATTCTTATAGGTCTATTCTTATAGGTCTATTCTTATNATTCTTACAGGTCTATTCTTATAGGTCTATTTTTATGTAGGTATATTCTTAAAAGAAATCAGAGATGGTGCTGAATTCACATAGACTCGAACCTACTTTACCTAAAGCAATTAGTTTAATCTTTCTACACAAAACTGTAAAAAAATCTACAGAGGTCAGAACTTGTGTAAATAGCGCTAATCCACAACTTATAATTTGAGGCTTTATTTGCACAAAGTGACCCATATAACATCTCCCCTTAGCCACAATCGGATTTATTGTCTTCTGATTGATATAATTTGTTAGCTTGAAGTGAATTTCCCTAAAAGTCTAAAGATTTATAACGGGCGCGTAAAATGGATAGAATTTTTTTAAAGCAATTTTTTCTTAACAATTGCATAATATCTTGTTTTGTTCAGGGATGAAGACGACATTAGCATACAATGCCGCTGAGCATTCTCGAAATTTTGCGCATTTAGAGTTTAGTTGGCGGGTTATGATTTTTTTCAAGCACGCAAATTGTTAAGGCTAGTTTTGTTCAAAAAATTTCTAGCTTTGGTTTTGAAACTGCTGTCCCTCTGCCCCCTGCAGCAGGGTAAATCCAATTATCTAGATGAAAGCCATGAGAGATGTGCAATCATTGTTTTTATATTCTAACCATTTACCGGGGAATTTACAAAGAGCAGAACTAAATCTAGGAATCAAACCTAAACGTGAACAAATCAACGAATTTTTTTAGAACTTTTATACTAGGTCTCCTTACTGCAACCTAAACAGTTTTAAAAACAAGTCACAGAGCTAATATAGGCAGATTTAAAATCAATTATGTACTGTATACCCAATCATCAAGCTTGTAGCATACAGTACAGCATACACAGTAACAGTACAATTGAATTGGATGGGAGCATATCTGAGTCCAAAATTTAAAAGAGTATCGTTGAACGAAACCTTCCAGTTTCCTTTTGGGGGGTCTTAATATTTGTGTAGATTTTGATTTAAGAGATTCGAAAAAAATGGAGAATATGAAGAAACTAAATAAAATAATATTTCATAACAAAAGTATTGATATTCAAAAACTGCCTAAATCCATTCGTGAAACTTGAATTCCAAAACTGGTTTTCATAACGATACCCTGTCTTAAATTTTGGGCTCTGACCTTTTTTGTTGTACACTGTACAGTGCACACTGTGAACCTTTAATCGTACATAAATTCTATTGTACAGCGAACTTAACTAAACCACAGTTGTACTGCACTGCTATGTACTCGATAGTCCCTAATGTAATGTAAATGGTATCAATATGATGCTGATGTTGATTAATCTTTAGTCTCGAAAATTTTAGTTTTTTCTCTGTTGTTATTTTTTTACAGTGAGCTCCAATAATCATGGGAATGTGAGAAACTTAAGGTCATATTTTACTAAAAATATAGAAACAAAACGTATTTGAATTTTTAAGTTTTAGATACAAAACATTTAACATTTAAACATTTAAAATAATGATTTTAACTCAAACTTTAACGTTGTTTAACCTTAACCACGCAATCTTAAACTTTTAATCATTTCCCATGTTTTTTCGGGGCTCTCTGCATTTTAATCCTTTCTGTAAATTTCAATGAAGACATACAATAATTCGGCCAAATCTATATTTGGTTCCACAGTTGGCACTAGAATGTATTTATGTATTGTTGTAGATGTTTATATCAATACAATGAATACGACTTTTGTATTCAACTTTTCTTTTCTAACATTTTTTTTAAAGAAAAGCCGTTAATGGGCAGCATCTCTTTATTTCTATGTTTATGTGTATCCATGCTGTTTGAAAGCTTGGTAGAAACAATAAATTTTAATCGAAAGTCGTCTTCTATTATATTGATATATACGACGATGAATGTGGACAAAATGGTGAATATATTTCAAATAATTGATCTAAACGTGGCCTTCTTGCACTACATTTAATGCAACTTAACAATATATTTATCAAAATTGTAATACTGATCAAAAGTGCTAAAAGCTTTATGCTAAATTATATGTTAAAAGAAATCAAAGTCATCGATTGTGGGAGGGGCTCAGGGGAATTAAAAAAAATAAAGTATGCAAAATTAATGATTAAAAATTAAAAATTGCCTTTTTATAGCCTATATATATGAACGTATTTTTGAATTGTATTTAGCACAATTTAGATCTAAAGAACAAAATTATGGCTGAATTTTTTAAAGAACATAATCCAACTTTTTGACAAGGATTTCAAAATATGTACACAATGCATGCCCTATATGCCCTATATATATATATATATCATGTACACTACGCACTTAATCTGCATGTAAATACGCATTTGAACATGCGCCTATGTCGCGTAATAGCGAGCTATCTAGCACATGTAACCCCCCCCCCGTCACAATGGAATTGTTTTTACACGATATTTCTCGCCTGTATTTGTATTTTTGTTAATTTGCTCAGAATTCTTAAATTCTAAGATGAATGTTAACTTAATGTGGTTAAACCTCGTATTATAAATATTGTTACGTACATGTTTGATGCATCAAATAAATATTTATCCCCGTGAATATCTAGAAAATGGTCTGTCCTGTGGGTTGTGATGCAGCGCAAAAATGACCGTGTTTTGAACTGTGTCTTTTTGCGAACCAAAACAATTAACAAAACTAGCTGAGGGAGAGAGAGATAACGCTCATGAACCACAAAAATAATATTTAGAGCCTCATGCTTTCAAGTTTTAAACCCCACAATTCTTTTAATTCTGAAGCTTCATAAAACAAGATAATTACAGACTTTTTTATTACGTAAACATAATTATTCGTATAAAACGTCACACATCCACCCTTATCCACAAAGGATGAAACTTTATTCTTTCTGTTTCTTTATTTTCCTGATTTCCTGTACTGTAAACTGTACTGTACTGTAACCTAGTGAGATCATCATATTTGAAGAGGTTTAGGTCGTCTTTACAGTCTCATGTCCTTTGTGGGTAAAAATGTATGTAATTGTAGTAATCCAGTCTTAAGAAATATCTTTCTTGTTGTAAATCATACTCATAGGAGATTGCTTCTAACCATGGCTAAAGGGATAAACTTTTAATAGGAGTAGCAATAGATACTGTAGAAAAGGTACAGTAAGCGTAATTGGAAGGGACCCTCAATGCAAAGACCGCCATGAAACCTTAATCTGACAAAAAAGTGGAAGATACCGTCGTTTTTCTGACTCGAACAGTGTTTATTTCTTTAATTTTCCCCCTTGCTCCTTAAAATCAAGAAATGCATAAGTCACTTTCGCAAAGAAACCACAAATGAAAATAAACGGTTAAAAGAAAAAAAATTTTAATATCAGAAATATGTTTTAATGTTAATAATCGGGCTTTGTATTCATGGAGCAACAAACAACGAACCACTTTTAAACCAGATATCACAACAAATTACTTTAAACCAGATATGTAACAACAAACTTCTTTTAAACCAGATATGTAACAACAAACTTCTTTTAAACCAGATATGTAACAACAAACTTCTTTTAAACCAGATATGTAACAACAAGCCACTTTTAAACCAGGTATGTAACAACAAACCACTTTTAAACCAGATATGTAACAACAAACTTCTTTTAAACTAGATATGTAACAACAAGCCACTTTTAAACCAGATATGTAACTACAAACCACTTTTAAACCAGATATGTAACAACAAGCCACTTTTAAACCAGATATGTAACAACAAGCCACTTTTAAACCAGATATGTAACAACAAACCACTTTTAAACCAGATATGTAACAACAAACCACTTTTAAACCAGATATGTAACAACAAGCCACTTTTAAACCAGGTATGTAACAACAAACCACTTTTAAACCAGATATGTAACAACAAGCCACTTTTAAACTAGGTATGTAACAACAAACCACTTTTAAATCAGATATGTAACAAAAAACTACTATTAAACCACACATAAGAACAAACTACTTTTAAATCAGATATGTAACAACAAACTACTATTAAACCACACATAAGAACAAACTACTTTTAAATCAGATATGTAACAACAAACTACTTTTAAACCACACATAAGAACAAACTACTTTTAAACCAGATATGTAACAACAAACAACTATTAAACCACACATAAGAACAAACTACTTTTAAACTAGGTAGGTAACAAAAAACCACTTTTAAATCAGATATGTAACAACAAACTATACTATTAAACCACACATAAGAACAAACTACTTTTAAATTAGATATAACAACAAACAACTTTTAAAACAGACATAAAAACAAACTAATTTTAAACCCGATAAAACAGCAAACTACTTTTAAACTAGACATAAACAACAAACTACTTTTAAACTAGATATAACAACAAACTACTTCTAAACCAGATATAACAACAAACTACTTTTAAACTAGATATAAACAACAAACTACTTTTAAACTAGACATAAACAATTCAAACTACTTTTAAACTAGATACAACAACAAACTACTTTTAAACTAGATATAACAACAAACTACTTTAAAATCAGATACAACAACTAACTACTTTAAAATCAGATTTAACAACAAACTAATTTTAAACTAGATTTAAATAATAGACTACTTTCAATCAGTTATGTAACAAAAAACGATATTTTAACCAGTTAATAACTTAACTCATGGATAAATCACGCACAACCGGTGTACATTTGAATATCCTAGCTGGGCCAACCTTTGCGGTCCTAGTTTGGACTGTACCGCCAATTTACCATTACCAAAGCGGCAGAGGAGTATGTAAATATAAATAGTAAACAAACAAACAAACAAACAAACAAACACACTAACAAAGAAGAAGATAAGAACAATGAAGATATAGATCAAAAACAGTAGAAGCAACAAACAATTAAACAAATTAAGAAGAACGAATGTAAAGGAACTAACAAACCATTGATCAATGTTTAATCTGTGATAACTTAGTTGTAAATGTTGTTTCACAGGAATTCTCCGTATATCTGGCTTCAATCTATTAGCTTTTGAAAAAATAAATATTTATAACACAAAAATATACTTTTTATACAACTTATTTCTTTGAAATCCAAAGAAGAAAAATTGAGAATTATTAATATTTTCTTAAGCCAAAAATTTCTATTATTTATTAAATAAAACCTAATTTAACACACTGTTATCTCTATAAACCTGTTATCACGTGTATAAAAGAAAGTAGATATAAAAGGTTAGTCTGATGACTTCAGTTACCATTTACTCTCAGAACCCAGTACAGTATATACAAATACACAGCTCAGTTATATATTTTTTGTTGTAAAATGCATTTTTTTGCGTTAAAAGGACAGCTGCAGTAATTTTAAGTAAACTTCCATTTAAGAAGGGCTATATCCGATTCACAACGGTTCCCTTTAAATGTGGAAGATATCGTTGTTTTCCTAGCTTGAAAAGTGATTAATTTTCATTATTTCATCCATTACTGTGTCACTTTTTCTGTGTTAAATTGCTGCATTTTCATAAATAATACATTTTGCTAATTTTCGGACAAAATTTCCACAAAAATGTGGGACCAATCAGATCCACCGTTTTGAAGTTTATTGCATGCAAATAAACAAACAAACAAATATGCAAACTATCTACATATTGAGATTATTTTAAAGATAAAATGAGAGATTTGTTGATTTGTTGGATATTGATAGTTTCGAGTAGTGAGGGTGAAGGAACCTTGTCCAGAGATCTAGATCTAGATATTGAAACAGGTAGTGTGTCCCAATAATATAAATATTCAAACAGGTAGTGTGTTCCAATAATATAGATATTGAAACAGGTAGTGTGTCCCATTAAAATATATATGGAAACAGGTAGTGTGTCCCAATAATATAGATATTGCAACAGGTAGTGTGTCCCAATAATATAAATATTCAAACAGATAGTGTGTTCCAATAATATAGATATTTAAACAGGTAGTGTGTCCCAATGAAATAGATATTCAAAGAGGCAGTGTGTCCCAATAATATAGATATTCAAACAGGTAGTGTGTCCCAATAATAAAAATTTTCAAACAGGTAGTGTGTTCCAATAATATAGATATTTAAACAGGTAGTGTGTCTCAATGAAATAGATATGGAAACAGGATGTGTGTCCCAATAATATACATATTGAAACAGGTATGCGTGTCCCAATAATAAAGATACTGAAACAGGAAGTGTGTCCCAATAATATAGATATTGAAACAGGTAGTGTGTCCCAATAATATAAATATTGAAACAGGTAGTGTGTCCCAATAATATAAATATTAAAACAGGTATTGTGTCCCAATAATATAGATATTCAAACAGGTAGTGTGTCCTAATAATATAGATATTCAAACAGGTAGTGTGTCCCAATATTATAAATAATCAAACAAGTAGTGTGTCCCATTAATATAGATATTGAAACAGGTAGTGTGTCCCAATAATATAGATATTCAAACAGGTAGTCCAGATATGTAA
>NW_019396247.1:337342-426690 GCF_000591075.1 Eurytemora carolleeae | reverse complement strand
GGTACAGTACAAACTGGGACCGGAAAGGTTGACCCGGCTCGGAAATTCAAATGTTCTACGGCTGCTCGTGACGCACCTCTGCCCCATTAGTAAAAGTAAATTCAACCTATATGAAGCATAAAGTCTGGCCGCGTCAACCTTTTTGCACCGACTAATCCTGTCCATAGAGCTAGGTACAGTACAAACTGGGACCGGAAAAATTTGTTAAATTCTGAACCAAAACATGATTGAAATCAAATAGAAGAAGTATCTCGCCATGGTTGTCCCGGTTGACTCTAGCAATGGAAGGTCACTTGAAATTACACCGATATCCTCTCTGTTATGAGTTTTAGTAACATCTCATTCTTTGTAAGTAAACATGTATATTTAGTTTAAAAACAAGTGAACATTCCGTTTCAGGTTGCGAATCTATTTCCGGAGTCTGAAGTGTTTCCGAATATTAGTTCCGAGTTCTCAACTCAGTTCACACAGGACAATGTACGCAGGTAAATGCTGCTAAATAGATGCACATTTTTAGCAAAACTGTCCCAAAATTTAAAAATAGAATAGAAAGAATTATGAAGGGATTTTTCTAGGAAGGGGGGGCTTAAATTTGTGTTCTTTCCAGCAAAGTCCGATTTACAACGGTACCCTGGAAAGCTTTGTCTGATCAAGTATGAATTAGATATCAATGTTTTTTAAACTGTTTATTTTTATTTGAGGATTCTCTTTGAAAGTGACTTGCGCATTTCATGAACACTTTTCGAGTCAGGAAAAGTGATTACTCAGATTAAGATTTTAGGGGTACCGTTTTAAATCGAAAATTCCCATCTTCGCATAGATGGTCATCTAATATTACGCTTTCAGTCCTTTTAATACTCCTTGAAATTATAAAGAGAGATGGAATATTTTGAAAAAGAACCTGGAAAATCTTTTGAAAGAACATACGGTTGGGCCTGGCTCTTAAAACTTCAGGTAAAATCGTCGTCGTATTTAACAATATAATGAAGACGACCTTTTTTCAATTTTGAGTTCTACCAAGCTTTCAAACTGCAGAAACACTTAATCATTTAAACAATGAGAAATCGTTAAATAACAGCTACTCATGCGTTTACTTATAAACTTTTAATTTGAAAATTACTTTAAAAGCTTTGTTCTTAAAAAGTCGTCTTCATTGTATTGATATTATCGCCGACCACTGTAATATATTTTTTAAGTGTCCCAGAATTATGCTGTATGATTTAAATTAAGTTTTAAATTTTAAATCTTTACAGATGGCTCTTCAAACCTCAAACCAAGAAGAATTTGTGAAATTTGCTGATACACTCAAAACTTTTGGTAAACCTTACAAAATTCAAATATTTCAAAGACAATGATTCATTTTCTTTTAAGTTGTGTTTGGCTGAGAGCTTATAATTTGTCTTATTTCTAAGCTAATCTGTTTTCAGCTGATTTCATTCTAAACTAAACTATTTGCAGCTGATTATATTCTAAACTTTTCTATTTGTAGCTGATTATATTCTAAACTAATCTGCTTCTAGCTGATTATATTTTAAACTAATCTATGTTTAGCTGATTATATTCTAAACTAATCTGTTTTCAGCTGATTATAATCTAAGTTAATCTGTTTTCAGCTGATTATATTTTAACTAATCTATTTTTAGCTGATTATATTCTAAGTTAATCTGTTTTCAGATAATTATTTTCTAAACTAATCTACTTGCAGCTGATTATATTCTAAACTAATTTGTTTTTAGCTGATTATATTCTAAACTAATCTACCTGCAGCTGATTATAATCTAAGTTAATCTGTTTTCAGCTGATTATATTCTAAACTAATCTACTTGCAGCTGATTATTTTCTAAACTAATCTGTTTTCAGCTGATTATATTCTAATCTAATCTGTTTTCAGCTGATTATATTCTAAACTAATATGTTTTAGTTTATTATATTCTAAACTAATCTGTTTTCAGCTGATTATATTCTAAACTAATATGTTTTCAGCTGATTATATTCTAAACTAATTTGTTTTCAGCCGATTATATTCTGAACTTGTCTGTTTTCAGCTGATTATATTCTAAACTAATCTACCTGCATCTGATTATATTCTAAACTAATCTACCTGCAGCTGATTATTTTCTAAACTAATCTGTTTTCAGCTGATTATATTGCTGAACTCTACGTTGATTTTCTTCCAAGGTAAAACAAAATGGATTTAATTTTATAAGTAACATTATATTTGTAAAGAAACTGTAAACGTAATTTCAAGTGACCCATGGAACCCTACACACAAAATTACAACCGTACCATTGAAACCTTTATCTGATCAATAATGTGCAAATATCATAACGTATTTTCTAGGTTTATAACTAGCTGAAGAGCCCGGCGTTGCCCCCTCGAAAAATAATGTTTAAAAAAATTTTAAAATTAAAAAAAAAAAATTTTTTTTCAAAAATTTCAGCCCAATCGGTCCAGCCGTTTGGCCAGTTATACGCAACATATATAGACATATATATGAATGTCTTGTTTTATTATATAGATTTACTCTGATATTCCCTTCATGCTTTCCTGCAATAAAAATGCGCAAGCCACAAATTCCCAACTAAAAATAAACAGTTTGTAAACTTTGATTTCTCATTCATAGTAGATAATAAAAAAAAAAAAACATTAAAAGTGTACCGTTGTGAAGGGGGAATTCCCTTCTTTGAATGGAGGGTTACTAGAAATTACGCTTGCTGTCCCTGTAAAGGGAGGTTTCAAGCATCTTTATAATGGGGGATTTTTAGTTTAAATCAGGTTTCATTTTCTGCCATTCAAAACTTTTAAATTGATCACTGCGATGTTTTTCTAACTAAAGTATACTTCTGATACCACCATACAAAATCTAATTTTAATAATGTATTCTTAACAAGTTCTGAAAAGGGATTGAGTCTTTGCCACAATCTCTGATTTTCTAATCCCCATATCTTTGCAACCCAATGTCTATAAACCTTAGATATTTCGAACTATACATTCAATTAGATTAAATCATCTTTAAGTTTGAAATATGAAAAGTCAACACCATCAGGTTGCAGAGATATAGGAATTCGAAGTTTTGAGTTTGTGGAAATGAATTCTTAGTTTACTGTCGTCTTCAATTTCAGGCTTGCATATCCTGTGAGAGTTGGAGAACATGCAAATACAGCTTTCGGTCTTGNGGGGGGGGGGGTGATTTCCAAACCCCCCTTTGATTTTGCCCTTTAGGTTGAGATAGGGGAGTGTGATACATGTTCCTAGTCCAAGTTTATAAGGCCTGCCTATCAAAAAAACTAGACCTCTAACTTTAATGGTAAGGGTGCAAGGGAGCATTTTAAAATGTTTTAGAAGGACGTCGGAAAAAATGTTCAAAAATATTTTTTTTAATCTTGCCAAATATTAACATGAGATACATGTTTTTCCATTTATTTTTTTATTTATTTTTCAAGGGCTTTTCAAATATATAAATTTTAGCCCTATAGTTTAATTAATATAAAAGTAATTGAGCATTTTTTTAAAACACCGACCAGCCGTTTGACAGTCCTCCATTCTACCCTATGCATAAAAAAATAGGAAATTTTAGCAAAATTTATTCACAACTACGAAGCTGAAAAGGTGAAGAAATTTTAGCGTTCTAATGTCAGCCGTTTAAAATTTAAAATTTCAATCGTGATAGGGTTAAGGAATTAATAAACATTGGAAAATTTTATTTTAATGAATCAAATATTTATTTAATCAATTGATACAAAAATCCGAATCTGAATACATTCTAAATACAATAAAAAGGCAATCTAATCTAGTCAATGGCAAAAGTATTTACTGAAAAATAAATAAAACTAAAAACTTATCATAATACTGAAATAAATCTTTCAAAACTGACGACTTAAATAATGACCTGGGAACTTTTTTGGGTACATATCATCCCATATTGTTTGGTACTTATTATCCCATATTGTTGGGTACTTATTATCCCATATTATTGGGTACTTATTATCCCATATTGTTGGGTACTTATTATCCCATATTGTTTAGTACTTATTATCCCATATTGTTGGGTACTTATTATCCCATATTGTTTGGTACTTATTATCCCATATTGTTGGGTACTTATTATCCCATGTTGTTTAGTACTTATTATCCCATATTTTTTAGTACTTATTATCCCATATTGTTTAGTTCTTATTATCCCATATTGTTTGGTACTTATTATTCCATATTGTTGGATACTTATTATCCCATATTGTTTGGTACTTATTATCCCATATTGTTTGATCTCGATTATCGATATTCACAGTGGGCACTTTTGAATTTTACGCATCATCGGAATATCTTGACTTGGAATATCCGTATTTTCTCAGTTTTCTTATTGGTTGAATTATCTAGCTTCTGATTGGCTGTAATTGTTTTCCACAGAGAAATTGTTCTTAACGCGCCCCTGTCCAAAAGTTTAATGATCCATGCCGGTAAAACACGTCTTGTTTATGCATTTAGTCGTACTGTCCAGTCTGGTTATCTAGTTAGGTTACCTAGAATAAGTCATACAGAGGAATAGAAATTTTTAATGTTATAAAATTTTTATTTCAATTTAAAGGAGACCAATTCCCCCCAACATTTGAAAAAGATTTCACATGATCAAAAATATATTCCTAGCGCAAATCATAGAAATAGAGATGATATTTATATTCCTAGAGTAAAATTATGATTTTTATATTTCTAGAGTAAAATTATGATTTTTATATTCCTAGAGTAAAATTTATCAAAATTGGACTGCTCCCCCTCACAATTTTCCTAAAATATGGTATGAAAATAAACAACACTTTTCTAAGCTTTCAAATATCAATCTTATTTCGAATTTTAAACAGAATTTAACTGAAGATTTTTATCATTAGAACAAATGTTTTAATTCTAACACATGCTATGTTTGCAAAAGAATCGAAGAAAGCAAAGACGACTTTACAAAGAAAAGACTAAAAATATTAAAAAGAGTAAAAAATATAATCAAACATAAAGAATATAAAAAATCGGCGCGAATTAAAAAGATGCTGAAAAATGCCCGTTTTGCGTAAAGTCTATTTTATTTTTTTAAGCATTACAAATCTATCATTTTTATTACAAAAAGTTGTTAGTTCATCGTCGAAAAATACTAACAATCCACCACTAGTTTATATCAAATATAATGTAAACAAAAATGTAACTTTCCTTTTCCTTTCCTTTTCTTTTCCTTTTATTTCAATTTTTTATATTTTTTTAGAATTGCGGGGAAATATTCCCACAACTTCTATGTTTAGAGGTTTTCAAATATTTTCTCCTTAAACACATAATTTTTAATGTTTTGTTATATTTTATAAATAAATAATTACTTACTTACTACTTACTAGTTCTGAGTTGACCCAGCACGTTTTATGCAACAAATGTAGCCTGGCAAGATCATAGTGCACAGGATATCGAATAAAGAATTAACTAATCTGAAAATTAACAAAAGTACAGGAGCAAGAATTGATCTCGATATCCACATATCCCACCTCTGATCAATTAATCCAGATTTGTTCTTTAGTATTGACGGAAACCTAAAGTTGGAAGAAGTTATAAGAAATGTTTCATCAAAATTCTATTTAAACGATAGGTTAGACCAACTTTTAATACCTAAATAAAATATGATATTTAAAAAATGTTTAAAAAGGGACTGTTTCCGTTATTTTAAGTAAACCTTCAGCCCTGGAGAAGCATGGCCGATTCACAAAGGTATCCTTAAAACAATTGTCTGATAAGCTATCCTTTTTTTCTTTCAAAACATTTATTATTTTTAATTTGGGTTTATGGGACAATGTCGTAGATTGTCAGAATTCAACAGGTTTACAAAAATGACGTTACCTTCACAAATATTAATCGAACATGTTCTTCACAGGCTAGAACTATGTTTACATTATAAACAAATATTAATCGAACATGTTCTTCACAGGCTAGAACTATGTTTACATTATAAACAAATATTAATCGGACATGTTCTTCACAGGCTAGAACTATGTTTACATTATAAACAAATAGTTTTTATGGAACAGTGTGATTGCTCAATCTTTGTCAAGCTTTAGTATTGTTTACAATACAACTATGTCCTAAGCTCTCCTAATACGTTACAGTAAATGTAAATAAACTCTATAGCCCCGTTTTTCATACTTCAAATCAGATCTTATTAACGAAAGAGACCGTAGCTACCTTCAAGTGACCATTCAGAATTAAAGTGGCATTTTGGATAAACAGCGATATTTCAAAAAGAGTTCAGTGCGGATTTAGGCCACAAATACAACAAATAGAATTTTCCGAATTCAACACTTTTCATGAATAGCTTTCTTTATGTTGTTGAGATGGAGGTACCACTGTGAATCGGACGTTTTTGTTTAGTGAATGTCCCCTAAGTTATGAACCGAGTGGATATGATTTCCTCTCCCCCTGCCTTCAGGCAGAAATCAATATTTGTTCAAATCAGAAAATATTTTTTTCGGATTTTGTAATCTTGAGAATGGATACTTGCAAAAAAATACAGATCAATGTGGACTTATCCGGAAATTTCAGGAAGTATCGTTGAACGAAACTTCAGAGTTTCCTTTTTGGGGTTTATACATTTGTGTACACTTTAATTTAAGAATTAGAAAACAGACAGATATTGTAAAGAAACCACATGAAATAATATATCTTAACAATAATATTGGTATCTTCAAAACTGCCGTACCCCATTCATGAAACCCGGGTTTACGATACTGGTTTTCATACCAATACTCTGTATCAAGTCCAGAGCCTAAACTTAAGACAGGGTATCGTTACGAAAACCAGTTATAAATCCCGGGTTTTACGAATGGGGCTAGGCAGTTTTGTGAATATCAATATTTTTGTTATGAAATATTTTTATTTAGTTTCTTCATATTCTCCATTTTTATCGAATCTCTTAAATCAAAATCTACAAAATGTTTAGATTTCAAAAAGGAAACTCGATATTTTTGTTTAACGATACTCTTTTAAATTTCAAGCTACATCTGCAGTACTGCAGTACATTTTTTTGAAAACAAGAACTTTACTGCATTTTATGAGATTTTACACTTTGTTTACAAAATACAAGGACATTTCAGAAAGCATTTGAATTTTTAATAATTGATTTACCCTGAGTCCAGGAAGCAGATCTAATGGCAAGGTAACAAGAAACTCTTTTCTTTAATATTTATTTTAAAATTCTTTTTTAAGAATTATTACAGTTATTCTTTAATGATTGAAAAACATCTTTAAAATCTTTATATAAAATATATCAGAACATGGTTTACGGAACCTATCCGTAAGCTAATTACGGAACTTTTCCTAAAGCTGTAATTACAAAACCTTTCCGTCAGCTGTTTCCGGAACCTATTAGTAAGCTATTTACGGAACCTTTCCGTCAGCTGTTTACGGAACCTATTAGTAAGCTATTTACGGAACCTTTCCGTCAACTGTTTACGGAACCTATTAGTAAGATATTAACGAAACCTTTCCGTCAGCTGTTTACGGAACCTATAAGTAAGCTATTTACGGAACCTTTTCGTCAGCTGTTTACGGAACCTATAAATAAGCTATTTAAGGAACCTTTCCGTCAGCTGTTTACGGAAACTATTAGTAAGCTATTTACGGAACCTTTCTGTGCGCTGTTTACAAAGCCTTTCCGTCAGCTGTTTACTAAGCCTTTCCCTATAAAGCTGTTTTCGGAACCTCCGTGAGATGTTTCTTTCTTAAAATGTAAAAGAAAGCTGAAGGACGAAATTCATTCCACAGTATTTGGTGGACTCATTTTTTAATTTTTATTTTAATTTTAGTGTTTCCGTTGATTTTTTAGTTGGGTTGATAAAACCCCTTGTTAAAAATTGTCAAAAAGTGAAAATGTGAAAACTAAAATGTCTAAACTCCTTTGATGTGTTACGGCCTGTATAAACACAGATGAGACTTCAAAGACGATTCTACGGGATTTATACTATCTGTTTCCTGATATTTATGATTCCCTGCAGTCGCCTGCAGTATATCTATAAACTTAATTCTTTTTTTGCAAAATCTCTAAATAAGTCATTTAAAGACTACATTCAGGACAGAAAACTTAATTCAAATTAAGATCGTCATATTTGAAGAGTTTTAAGTCGTGTTTACAGTCTCTTGGACATATCTACAGGTTGATAGAGGACCCTGAGGAATATATTGGTTGGTTGAACCGGTTCCTCCCTCAGCTCTTTGATCAGGAGTTTAATCTGCAACCTGGAGAGGTTAACATCCGCTTTTAATAAAACTGTTAGGGTTATTTCAAGTGATACTCCAAGCAAAGATGACAATGCCCGATTCACAATTGGGTACCCATTAACAGCTATGTCTGATCAAGTATGAAATAGATATTATTGTTTATAATTTTATAAACAAAGCAGAAATAAACAAAGCCTAGAAAAATGACAATATCTTCCATGATATTAATCAGAGAAACGTTATAAACCGGGAATTAGGTTTCAAGGGTGCCGTTATAAACCGAGAATTAGGTTTCAAGGGTGCCGTTATAAACCGAGAATTGATATCTTTGTATATTGACGACCACTTGAAATTACCCTTACAGTCCCTTTAAAGGGAGTGTTCGCGAAAAATGAAATGGGGTATAGACTTACGTCGAAAAATATTCGATGGTGATTGCTACCAAGCTTACTTCTATCTGTTGCGTCTATAAGGAGAAAATGGTTAAACACGACTCATACCACGCGGATGTAGCGGCAATACAAATTCAGAAAGTTGCAATATTTGACTCAGATCGTAAACAAATCAATTTAATTTAAAGCAAATCATTCAGATACCTAGACAAATTTATCTAGGTTTAGATATTACAACCTTTAATCATTGATTTTTTTCGACGCATTCATATATAGTTGATATTTCATAATATTTTTATTGGTTTTACATATGATGCAATTTAAACAATGATTGGCCTCTAGGTGTCTCTGCTTTTGATGTTTCTGAATGGCTCCACATAGGAGAGACACATAGTGGACAAAAAATCGTCGTTTTAAGTGCATTGTATATAAAACAATTAACAAATATTATTAAATATAAACTTTATACGAATATACTTAAGAACCCTTTTTTTACACATTAACTGTAAATTTTTCACATTTCATGTTTTTACTTTATCTCTACAATAAAATTTATATCACACATGTAACTGTTGAAAATACAGATTTGAGTTGGACCAATTATTTTACTTCACAATCCTTAAAAAATCCATACATAAATAGTTTACCCTTGCTATAGGTATTAGATCGTACAGATGGTAAACTGGTTCATCTAGATGGACTCAACTTTTCTCGGGCCTGGGCTCTCTTCAATATAGCTGATAAAATAGCTGATCAAGATATGGTAAATATAGCTGATAAACTAGCTGATCAAGATATGGTAAATATAGCTGATAAACTAGCTGATCAAGATATGCTAAATATAGCTGATAAACTAGCTGATCAAGATATGGTAAATATAGCTGATAAACTAACTGATCAAGATACGGTAAATATAGCTGATAAACTAGCTGATTAAGATATGGTATTTACATAAAGCTGATAAGCTAGCTGATCAAGATATGGTAAATACAGCTGATAAACTAGCTGATCGAGATATGGTAAATATAGCTGATGAACTAGCTGATTAAAATATGGTAAATATAGCTGATAAACGAGCGGATCAAAATATGGTAAATACAGCTGATAAACTATAGATCAAAATATGATAAAAACAGCTGATAAACTACAGATCAAATGGTAAATACAGCTGATAAACTACCTGATCAAAATATGGTAATACAGCTGATAAACTAGCTGATCAAAATATCGTAAATACAGTTGATAAACTATCTGATCAAGATATGGTAAATACAGTTGATAAACTAGCTGATCAAGATATGGTAAATGCAGTTGATAAACTAGCCTTTATCGCCGGAATGTTATTTAAATTATTTATTCCTGCGGGCAATGAAGACAAATAACTTCCCTCTATCCAAGTGATTGTTAAAATATTTTTTTATTCTAAAAACTGACAAATTGCCAGAACTATACAAAGAATCATAATTATATTTTTAGAAATCTCGTCTGGTTAGAATGGGAGATGAACACATTTTGAAGAGCATTGATTATGTTGTTGGTAAGACAAACAAAATATTCGTTTTTATATATTATAGGTCTTTAGAGCTCAAGTATAGGGTTAGCATTGAAATTGAATTTGGAAAAGATAGCGCAGGGAGCAGCAAAAGAATATTGAGCCTAATTACTTAATTTTTACAAAATCTTCAAATTATCTAGGCTATTTAATTTAAGCTATATAATATAATTATCTAAGCTATTAAAGGGCCTTTTTTACTTATATACGGAAAGGAAATGGAGTCTTTGCCACAAACTCAATTTTTCTAATCCCTACATCTTTGCAAAATGATGATGTGCACCTTTGATATTTTAAATTTAAATCATTAATCTAATATAATTCATAATTCTTAATATCTAAGGTCTACAAAACATTGAGTAACAAAGATATAAGGATAGGAAAATAAGAGTTTGTGGCAAAGACCTTTGAATATTTGTTGATAAGAATATAAATATTGAAAAATATTGCTTAGGAAGTGATTATGCCGGCTCTCATTGGTTGGCATCATTCCTCTTCAATGCTTTGGAAGTCAGAAACAAAAACAATATTTCAAGCTAATCAATCCATGTTTCAACTGATTGGTGATATTCAATATCTTTCTATTGATTGGTAATCAATTCAATCAATTCCTTTTTCAGTTGATTAATTCAATCCATTAACGAATTTTTTCAGTTGATCGTTAATAAATTCAAACAATATATTTAATTTTCTGTTGATCGTTAATCTTTTTATTTTTCAAATGATCGTTAACGAATCAAATAAATAAATTTATTTTTCAATTGATCGTTGATTTATTCAATTAAATAATCCATTTTTTGATTGATTGTTAATCAATACAATCAAATTATCCATTTTTCAATTGATTGTTGATCAATTTAATAAATAAAAGGACTTTTTAATTTATTATTAATCAATTCATTTAATTGACCGACTTTTTAATTGATTATTTACCAAATCAATCAACCGAATCTTTAATTGATTTTTGATCAATTTAATAAATCAAGCAATTTTTTTATTGATTTTTGACAAATTTATATAATCAATCGATTTTTCAATTGATTATTCGTTAATTCGATCAATCAATCAATTTTTTAATTGATATTTGTAAAATTATTTTAATTACTTTACCTTCACTATAAAAAATGAAATGCTTCTAAATTATTTGAGCAATATCTACCCATTTTATATTAAATCAAATATTAGAATTTGAGCTCTGTAAAGTTTTAACATGAAATAAATTTCAAATTAGAGACTTTGTTTAATTAAATACACATATTATTAAAAAAACCTTAGATCTTAGATTAATATTTGAAATTGTGTATTCATGATGATCCAAACCTCTATAGGGTAAATAAAGAAGGTGTAAAGTTCCACATTTTATTGAAAATATATTTCGGTCTGGCCGGACCTTTTTTAATTCTATAGATATAAAAAAAAACTTTAAAATCAATATTTAAAAATATTCAAAAATCCAAAGAAAAAAATTTCATTTTTAATAAATGAGTTGAAAATGACCCTCTTGTATGCCGAGTCCATTAGCTTCTGATCCAATCAGGGTTCAGGTGTCTATTCTGAACCAATAGAAATTGCATGGCGGTAACATTTATCTTTCTATCTATCTCATTATCCAATTAGTGATGATTCCTTATATCGTCGCTATAACAGTAAAAGGAAATATTTACATCTACTAAAACTATAGTCATGAGATAAAAGGAAGTAAACGAATGTTATAAAGATAAGTGGCAAATATTTACTTTTAAAAGAAAGTTTAAATATAATTACTATTTCTTGATATTTAATTATATATGTTATATATCTATATGATAAGGCTCTTCGCTCATACATACAAATATGTTTGTAGTATATATATTTATTTGTCAGCTATAGCTGACCAAATGGCTGCATCAAATTGGGTGGATTTTTTTTAAGGAAACTCAGGGGTATTCCGGGGGTAATAAAGGCTAAAAAAACGATTTCAATTTTTTTATTTTTTCATAAATTTTTTAATTTTACGGGCAACGCCGGGCACTTCAGCTAATTTATGATAAAGCTCTTCGCACATATATAAATATATATTTGTAAATATATATATATTTATATGTTAGCTATAATTGACAAAACGGCTGGGCCGAATGTGCAGACAATTTTTTAGCAAACCCTTGAGTATCCCGCGGGTAACAAAGGCTAAAAAAATTCAAAATTTGATTTTTTTAAATTCCACGGGCAACGCCGGGCACATCAGCTAGTTATATTTATAGTTTAAGAATGTGATTATTTCATCGCATCGTTTAGTTAAAACAGATTTCTATTTATCAATTTCTACAATCATGTAAATGTGAGAATAAACATTAAGAAAAAGTGATCTGTAAAAAAGACAATTACTTTGTTTACATTTTACGGTTTAAGGACAAAACATGTAAACAAATTATTTATAAACTAATTTGCTGTTTAGGAACATATTTATTTTCAATTAAAGCCATAGTAGAATCGTAGAATTGATCATTTCTTTATCACGATTACCTTTGCTGTTTCTAAAGAAACTAGCACGTTTTCTTCAAAATGTCGTCTTCACAATAAAGATAAAGAAAACCTCCAACAAGCGACCCTAGCTGAAAGAACTTGCATAGACCTAACAGATTTGAAAATTGATTTTAATAACTTAATTTCGAAGCTGATTATTTTTCTTACTAGGCTATATGTGAACTTCTATGCTCTGCTGGAAAAATTAAATCAAGAGATGAAGACAAGAAAAAGAGCGGAAGGCAAAGCAAAGTAAGTCTAAGAGTACTTTTACTGTTTTGAAGATGAAATTAACATAGTGATGATGAAAATGAAAATACTTATAATGATGATGATAATGGTAGTAATTATAGTGATGATGATAATGATAATAATTATGTTGATGATGATGATGGTGAGAATAAAAATTATTATTTAAGCATATTAAAATAATACCCCTCTACTTACAGTACTAACGTACAAACGTAATAAACTTTACCGCTAGGAAGCTAAAATTTTTTAGCTTTTCGTCTTCATTGTATTGATACATGCGACGACGACTGTAGAAAAAAAGGAAAATGTTGACTCTCAAACTCTCTCACTCTTTCAAGAAAGTATTGTCCGTATAACAAATAAAAGCACTATAAAGGTTGAAATTTTTGAAATAATTCTCTGAACATGTTTTGTTTTCAAAAAATCTCTTTTGTCAGATTAAGATATCCTTATATTTTTCCTAGAAAATTGATCTTTTTATTGGGCTTTCTGGTTCAGAAACAATGGAGGAAATTGTGATAATTAAACACAATTCAAGCTAAAAAAAAATTAAATCGAACGCAGAACAATCACAGTGTTTTAAAGGTTGCAAGCTTTTAATCAAAAACCGATGATAATTTTGCCAATTACTTTATAAAAACTAAAGGTAAAAACAAGTGAATTTTATTTTTAAAATGTACATGAATAGTGCTACTTAAAAGTACAAATGAGATAGTGAGGTAAAACAAGGGTAAGGCGTTGCGACACTTAAAACCAATAGCGCTTTTAAACAATAAAAATAACAATATTCAGCTAAAAGTAAAGCAAACTTAATATTTAAATATTTTAAAAATTAGAAGACACTTATTCCACAGTCCACTATTACTATTATATTGGCCAAAATAACTATTTTCGGTTCCTGGCTTTTATTCAAACATAATTCTAATTTTTAATCTAGCTACATATATATACAGGGTTACCCACAAAGTATGAGACTTTAGTGACGACCTTCAACAATGATTAGACGTCTAAACAATAAACATGGCTTTCTTCCTTGAGATATGACATAATGATTGATTTAGCACAGAAAGAACTACAGGAAACCCTAAGTATAAGAGTAAATTCCGATTAAAGATTCCGTGCAGTCTGTGGAAAGCTGGTTTTAAAGTATTTGCTGACGGAAGATTTTTGAATATTTTGAAAGAAATATTTGAATTAAAAACTAGAGGTATTTATAGATAGTGGTAAATAGGAAGAACTAAAGGTTTAAATAAGGAGCCAAGGAGCAAGGCTGATGAGCATCGCAGTCCTTAGCTCAAAAGGAGAACGTGGAATCTAAAAAATCTGCGAAACTGAAACCTGACAAATCCACCCGGAGCTAGCCGTAATTCTGATCCATTCTGAACACGTGGGAAACGGCCATCTTGGTTTCCCGCTCCGAGGTTTCAGATTTCACTTTCAACGATAATTCAGGATTCCACTTTCAAGGGCGGAATTCCAAAGGGATAGAGCACATTAACTCTCATATCCAATGGATGGCACTATCAATTTTGATTGTCAATGGTTGATGTTTGATTTCAGCACTTATAGATTCTCAACGTTTGCAATTGCGGTTTCCAGGAAATCTTGAAGAACGGAGAGATTAGCTTCAGTGAGGTAAGGAGAAATGCTGGAGGACAGATCGGACAGAGATCGTCCAGTGGGGAAGGTTAGGTTGATTCCTACTGCTGCGAGAACAAGTGCTCCAGCAATAGCGATAGCGATGAGAATAATCTTTTTCTTGGCGAGAGCAGCGATAATTGCAGCAATTCCACCGCCGATGCCCAAGAGACCACCGTCATCATTGGCAGGAGCAGCGTAGGACTGGGGATTGTTCTGTTTGACGGGGTAGTAGTAATAGTAGTACCCCGAGCTACCTCCAGGAGCAGCTTGAGCAGGAGCAGCATAGGTCTGAGCAGCAGGAGCAGCATAGTTGTTCTGAACAGGAGCAGCGGGGGATCCATATTCATCAGCTACTACAGGGGCCTGGGGGGATCCGTATTCATCTCCAGCAGGGGCAGCAGCAGCTGATACAACAGGAGCAGCTGCACCGTGGTCATGCCCGTGCCCGGCATCATGACCGTGTCCGTGGTCATGGTGACCACCTGTACCGTCTCCAGCGACAGCAGCGATAAGAAAAGCTAGTGCACAGATAAATCTCATATTGTTCCTGAAATAAAAAAAAAAAGTTGATTAATATCTTTTTATAAAAAGAATGCTTTAGTTCCTTTTAAAATGTATTTACGATTTTGAGATACATTTGTGTAATTTACTTCATTACCAAGAGCATACAATACACTGAGAGGTGCAAAATCCCCTTCTCCCCTATTCCATGGATTATTATTTACATTTAAAAACTTTTGACATTTCTTATTTATTTTCTAATGAACAATTCCCCCTGCTCCTGCCCCTGCAAGATTACCAGTTTTATAGCTGATGGGTTAAATATCGTGCAGTTTAAACGTAAGCGTGTAAAAAGAAGATTTTTTTTCTTTATATTTTCGTGAGAATTTTCAACCACAAATCCTAACATTTTCCCAATAATATTACGAAATTGGTCGAATTTGCAATACAGAAATCTGGTTTAAAAGTTTGAAAACCAAATCAATTCTAAATAATTTGTTATGTTATTTTTTACTTTACCAAATCTTGGAAAAAATTTCTAATTTGTTTTACATAATAATCAAATCAACTATATATGCTTATACACTTTGCACGATTATTTTAAATCTTTTCATATATTTTATCCAAATTTTAGCTTTTGTTATATTCGAAATGATTATCGCAAAATTGATATTTGTAGCAGAAGTAAGATTTTCAAAACTAGTGTAGTTTGTTATTATATAATAAAATCAATAATTATTTACAATTATAAAAAGAAGATAATTTATCATTACATAATGAAAATTAAAACAAAAATAGCATGTAGATACAAGTTATTTATTGATTAATTAAAACTGTTTAAACATTTTGTAGAAATTTTCTAAAAAATGCAACCCAAAAAAAGTTTTGAATGACGGCCTATTTGTATTTGTGTCAAATATGTGTCAAATCTCAATAAACTTGTACTTTCACTATTTGTTTAAAGGATTTACAAGAACACCACACCTTAGCTCCCCCCCCCCGTCCATTATTAATCAAACTTAGAAACTGTGTTTTAGATGTTCTCAAATCAAAGTACATAATGGAAATCAAGTAAAGAGTAAAGAGTTGAACAAAAAGTGTGAAACGAAGAAATAGCTAGGTCAAAACCTCAAATATGGGAGCTCATAGATAGATATTTTCCGGCAAGTTTCACTCTCTTACATCCTATGCATATCAAATAGGAGAGAACCCTAAAACGTCTGAATACAAAACGACATAATATTTTCATAAATCAAGTTAAAAGAATTTACAACCTTTTCCCTTTTACGAATACTTTCCTTCAATCATATTGTTTTTTCTTTTCCACGTTGTATTTAATTCCAATTCTTGTTTTAAAATAAAAATTTAGGTATTTTTATTTACCATACTAAACTATTTTTTACGTTTGGTCGGAAGGACGGGGGGGGGGGTATTGACCCCCAAAAATAACATCTCTAGCTTAAACATACAATAAAAATTATAAAACCTGGGAGGCTAGGACGCCTTCATCGATTAAAATTTGGAAATTTCTATCTTTAAATTATGAGAAAATATAATCTATAATCATTATCTACAAGTCATGACCAATTTGTTTAATTCCATAAAAATAAACCTTGATCTTATTTGAAAACTAAAGGTTTAAACGTTTCACGTACTTTACAACTAAGTCTGGACTCAAGTTGGCTTTGACCCAGAAAGCCAACTTGAACTGCTTGTTTTATTGCCGTTTTACTGCCTGCTTCTAACATATATTTGCATAAGAAGTGGCGGGGTGTGCAAATTTGGAATTGGTCAGCTAGAGATTTTTAAGAAAATTTTGGCATGGATAATTACTAGCAATTGTGAGTGTATTTGCTACGAAAAAAATGTGTGAGTTACATTACAAGAGTGAATCTATTGTGAGTTACTAGGATGTATTTACTGTATAATAAGTTATAGTGAGTTACTAATCATGTTTCTTTGTAATAAATTTGTATGTGGGTTTCTAGATTGAGTTAAATATGTTATTATGCTATTAAGTATGGTGAGTTATTCTAATTCATGTGTGTTCACTATGTATAAAGTAATTTCTATAGAGTGTTTACTGTGTACTCAGTGAGTGAGGTTACTAGAATGTGTTTACTATGAAATCAGTTATTGTGACCTACTAGTGTGTGTTCTTTATGTAATCAGTGAGTTGTTAAAGAATGTACTTTGTGAGTTACCAGAGTGTGCTTACTATGCAATCAGTTATTGTGATTTACTAATGTGTGTTCGTTCTGTAATCAGTGAGTTATTCAGTTATTATTGTGAGTTAAGTGATTGGATTTACTCTGCAATCAAATTTTGTGAATTACTATATTTTGTATTTTGTATTAGGTGAGTGTAAGTTACAATACTGTGCAGTGTGTGTTTGTTATTTAATTAATTTTTGTCATCAGTGTGAGTTACTTTAAGAGCGTGTTTAATTTGAAATCAGTTATTGTAAGTTACTATAAAGTGGGTTTAATGTGTATGTAACTAATTGGTATTGAGTTATTAGAGTTTTTTATTTCACTGTGTACTTTGGAATCTTGAGTTATACAGGTTAAAAATATGAGTAGATTGCGTGGAAGATGGGAGTAGGAAGAGTGGAAGATGGAAGTAGGATGACTAGAAGATGGGAGTAGGATGAGTGGAAGATGGGAGTAGGATAAGTGGAAGATAGAAGTAGGATGAGTGGAAGATGGAAGTAGGATGAGTGGAAGATGGAAGTAGGATGAGTGGAAGATGGAAGTAGGATGAGTAGAAGATGGTAGTAGGATGAGTAGAAGATGGAAGTAGGATGAGTAGAAGATAGGAGTAGGATGAGTAGAAGATGGGAGTAGAATGAGTAGAAGATGGAAGTAGGATGAGTGGAAGATAGGTGTAGGATGAGTAGAAGATGGGAGTAGCTGTGTGGAAGATGGAAGAAGTATGAGTGGAAGATAGGAGTAGGATGAGTAGAAGATGGGAGTAGGATGAGTGGAAGATGGAGGATGTATGTAAGGTGGAAGAAGAATTAACGGAAGGTAATGGGAAGGATTACAAGATGAAAATTAGAAGAGTTCAAATTAACAATGAAGGTCAAATGAAACAGAAAGTCTGGACGAGGGGGGGGGGGATTAATGATATTTCTCCAGTATATTCCCCTATACCTGTGTTCAGGGCTGAGAATATATATTGACTGGTTGTATATATTGTGTATGGTGGAGTAAAGCGGGCCTAAAGCCGACATACAGGACTTATGCAGATAGATAGATAGATATTTGACCACTACGCGCATACTAAGCATGCTAGAAATCTGAATGGGGATACACTTGAAGCTGAAACCCGTCTGTGAAACACAAACACACACACACACACACACACACACTGGGCCGCTTTCTTCGCCCTAGGCATCTCCGAAACTATACGCTAGACTAGCAGAGCCCTGTGTGGTCTCTCTCCTATATAGTTCTAAACCTAACCTTCATATACCTAGCTCATGCACCAATCATTATTCAGTTTGGGGGCCGGGTCATTATATTAATTGTTTAGAGACAATTAAGAATTATTCTAATGATGCACAACATTCCACATCAGGACTCGGGGGTTGACCTATTAACAATTTTAATAAATTATATCCCTCCCTCCTCCCCCCCTCTCTATCTCCCCAGGTTCGCTTCGCCAAGAGTTTAAAAAAATCCACGAAGTCCTAAATTGGCTAAATCTGTGAAAACTCTTCCTTTCTTTACTTTGGCGGGAAGTATGATTGCTTGTTACGATGTTGTTCCATGATTCAGCGGAATCTCCGAGCACCACAAATCCAGGACAATGTTGGTATTCAAGTAGAAGAATATGTAAACAGACCGCAATAAAAGCCAGCTCACGAACCTTGTCCTAAATGATGTCACACAATTTCCTTCATTCTTAACATTACCACAGTTCAAATACTTCTTTTATATGAAGTCATAAACTGGTCACAGCATTAAATCCCTCTATTGATAATTCTTTAAAGTAAACTTTTTATGTATTCAGTGTCCAGTATCCAGTATCAAGTATTGAATGTCTAGTATTTAGTATTTAGCAACTAGTATCTAGGATCTCGTATCTTGTATCTTGTTGAGTGCTCAAAATAAAAAGGGGCAAGGAATGGTAGGGGTATTGAAGTTCAAAAAGCACCAGTATGTGGGTGCTAAAAAGAATTCATGGTTGCCTAAATTTAAAGAAGTACCCAAAACTACGCGGGAAAACGGGGTGAGCAGCTGTTCTAAAGACTGGAATATACTTCGGATGGCCAAAAAATTCAATGAAAAAGCCACAGAATAGATATTCTCTTTGGGAAAAGGGGGCAGTGTAGTGTATCGGAACGATAAAGAGTAAGTGATAAAAGAGTGTAATTAGTGAATATCAAAACCACAAAGGCATAACAAATGTGTCACCAATACAATTGTGGCTGAGGTCCACAACCGTGCTTAAAAATGTGTGATCAACATAAAGTGGGGGAGGGGGGGTCCAAAACCAAGTGAAAAGAACTAAACCCCAAGGGCTTGAGAATGTGCCCTAGGAGAACACAAGGGGGGGGGGAGATTCAAGGATACCCAATAGAGACAAGGTTGAGGACAGCGCCAAAGACACAATTAATAATATGGCCTAAATCATACTGATTTCAACAAGTTATACGTTGGTTGCATAGAGTAATGAAACTCTATGGTTGTTTGTTTGATGTCAGCCAAAAACAGACTCCTGGATCTATAGCCTAGGATGATAGTTCTCTATAACCTGTGTGCTCAGTTAGCTGTACTGCAAAGGATTAGCGTACATCATCACTCTTTACACCATAACTTCCTTGATCTAAGCTAAAAAGAGATCCAGGGGTTTAAAGAATACAAAAGACTAGATTGGGAACCCAGCTTTGCCCGGAGTTTTTTCTATCAATGTCGGCTTACTCAACTTAAAATGTTAAAACCAAGTTATGCACATTCCTGTGGTTTTACAGAGTTTTCCAAACAAAATTGAGACAAATCGGTCAAGGATTTTATGAGTTATGATCGAACATCAGACAGACAGAAAAACAGAGATGATTACTTCATATATAGATAACGTTGAACGCAGTGTTTCTGTCAAATTCTCAAAAAATATTTGATATTGCAGTATGGAAACAGTACAACAAAATGGCCGTTTTACACTTTTTTCTAGTAAATTCCTCTCTATATATTCTGTTCTCTATGGTTACAACAAAATCGTAAATTGAACATGACGAAGCAGGACACAAGTTTCTCACATTAGTTTTTTTTTTATTTCAGTTAAAATTTTGCATGTTTTAGTTACAGCTCCTTCTAAAGATCTGCTGAAAAGAAATCCCACATAATTTATCAAAACCAAGTATTTTTCCCATGAGTCCCATATTACCGACGCATGCCAATTGTTTTATCTCAATATAATATAACATTTAAAGTAGTGATATCATAATTAGTTCAGGGACCCCTGGACCGATTTGCCTTACATATTAATCGAGGAACTGAGTAGAACTACGGTTATGATTTAGTTCGAGTGTGTTGACTTTTCTAAAGTCTAGTTTCCAGGGAAAGCTGAGTTCCCAAGTTAACATATTATTAAGGTATAATAAGGCAACAAAATCATTTTTTTATCTCTCTTGAATGTAGATTTTTTGTATCTTTAGTATATAGTGAAAGTCGGGTAGTAAATAAAAAAAAAGTATGAATGTTCATGATAATATATGATATTGTCCGGCACTAGTAGTTCTATAGTTAGCTGTGTGAAAACTATAGGTTCAAAGTACACATAGATCAAGACAAATAATGCATCAGTTTGTAAGACGGGGTCGACTCTGAAGTAGTGAAATGCAAGGGGTTTACTAATCCACGTACACTTTTGTGTAGACCTTGACAAGAACATTTTAAAATCACAACTGTATAGTTTCTAACTTAGGTTTAAAAAAGCACTTGGAAATATCATGATAAATGTTTGCATGAGAGTTTGCATAGTAGCACACACCGCCTTTATAGATTAAACAAGAGATTTGAACCCTATCTTGTATAAATCAATTACTACATAAAATCATCAATAAATTAAATTTAATATTGAGGTTTCTTTCTTTAAAACGCATTGTCATGCAATGGTTTCTACATAGGTAACACAGATTATAGAGATGGGATAAATGCAAATGCAATAATATCGAACAGTGTTCTTGTTGGAAAAATCACATTATTTTATAGAGCACTTTATTACCTTTTATTATTATAGTCTGTGAATTGTTGGGCAAACAGCCAGAGGCGTATTCAGGGGGGTATTCCTAAATACGCCCCTCTGCAAACAGATTAGATCCTTTTTCAAGACTTATGAGTTTTTGGACTTTTCAAGGTTCCACAAAACTCTAAGAAGTTTTACAAATTTCAAAAGCTGTTTATTCTAAACATTTGCGTTCCTTACATTTCATCAAATCTTTATCCTATGGGAACATATTTGCAAAAACCAAACCAAAAACCTTCAAGGTGTTGAAAAAAGAACAAGGCTATGATGCCCAACCTCTCAGATAGAGTTTTCAAATTTATTTCGTCCTCACATAGATTTAGCCTTCTTATATAAACAGTTTCATCAATTTTAAAGACAGGGTCGCAACGCCTTGGGCTTTAGTTTTACCGTTTTTATAATCTACACTGTAAATAACTCATTTATGCTTTCCTTGAGTCCTTTCCATGTACATTTTACGACTATAAAGCACTTTTTGTTAGCTTTGGTTTTAGAGAAGTAATTTGCAAATTTCTCATAGATTTTTGCTTGAGAGCTTACAACTTTTAAGTTACAGTGTCCTATCTGTAAAATCTGTGAAGTTTAAATCCTGAGTTTTCTCAATCAAGCATGTTCCTTGGATTAATTACGTGAATTATGTGTAATAAAACGATATCAACAATATAATCATAATAGATCATACTTTAAGGGACTGCAGGCGTAGTTTCTTCAGAATCTTTTTTTGTAGAGTGTCATATTCGATTCTCAATGCTGCCCTTTGCTTGCTTTGACTGATTCAAGAATGAATGAGTTTTTTATACAGCCCCTTTAAACTATTAATCACAAAAATATTGCCATGTTAAACAACTTACCTTCATTCAACTCAGAACTAATGTTTTGACTTTAAGTCAACCTAATTGTATAGGTTATGAGGGACAGCTTTCGTTTTTAAAAAATTCATTTTGAAATCTTGGAATATTTTGTTTGTTTATTTTATGATAATTTCGATTTTTATTTGTAAAGCAAAAACTTCTCAATTTGTTAGGAGACAATTCGTTTAAGCCAATGCAAAATTTAGAAAACGCTAAATAAGAATTTGTCCTTGAACAAGTCCGATTTCTGAAAATTTAAACAAATATTTTGATATGGAAACTGAAGGCCTAAGGAGTGAGGGTCTATCTATCTATCAAGGAAAAAGACCGGAAGAATGAAGAAACTTTGTGCAGTTAATGAACTAGTTCCTGCCTCAATAAAAATGAATTCGTCCAATGCATTGGCAAAATGCACAATACGCCCCAAATATATGTAAAAATACTTTTAATTGTTTTGCCGGATTGACGCAATAGTTGATTTCGTATGGGAGGGATGTAAATAATGGGGGGGGGGGGATATTTTCCAGTAATGCGTAGGTCCAGGCCGTAAGTGGAGTATGGTTTAAGACGGGTGTAAACATGTGTAAATGCTTACACTGGGGGAAATTGATTCTATTTGGTTCAAGGTTAGAGCTTGAGGTCCTTATATAGACACAGCCTTTACCATACAGAGTACATACATAGATACTGTACATGGAATATACACTGTGCAGTACATAAAATAAACAAGGTTCAGGTTACAGCTTCAGGTCCTTATATAGACACAGCCTTTACTATAGACTTGAAAAGAATTCAGTGATAAAAAGCCAAGATTGAGTGGAATAACAAAGCATGGTTGCACACACATATATTTACATTATAACGATACAAAAGATTATTGTTGGACCAATTAAAGTTGATCAAAATATGCATGACTTTCGCCAGGGGCGAATATATTTCCATTTGACTCTTCTGATCAGATGCTTTGTGCTAACTAACTTCCCTATGGAACTCCATGGCTAAGATCGCTAATAATCTGCTTTCTCTGCTGGCAAGATAAATGCCGTTCTCTAGATAAGAAAGAGGGTTCAATACCCATTTCCTCTACACTGTTACTCCTTTCTCCAGCATCGATCCTTGCGCCCTGGGGCTGGTGGGTGGTATCTCTAGGTAAGAGAAGGAGTTCAATGGCCCTTTTGGACTGGATGTGCATTATTTCTCCAACTGAGAGCAATGAACTTATATGAGAGTATGTACAATATACTTTAAGTATAATATGCACTGTGCACAGTACATGAAATAAACAGATTAACAAGGAAGCTTCAGGTCCTTAAATATAAATACATTAGACACAGCCTTTACAATATACAAACATAGATACTGTACATATGATTTACACTTTAGTTAAGTGGATTTGAATTTAGTGCAATTGTAGATTGATAACCTTTTAATGATCCAACTAATATGTTTTTGAATGCAATCTTTTTTTAAAGTTTCAAATCCGTTTATAAATATACACCATGTACATGTAATGTACAAATTTAATAATGTACAACACGCTAATTATATACTTGTACAGTACTTGTGAGCCACAAAACATCTTACAACTATACGGTCACTACTAAGCACAGTTGTTGACTTTAAAAGTCAATATAATAAAATAAAAGAGATCTAATGGTATTTCTAACATTTATTTAATAAAAACGAAAGTTTTGAAATAGTTTCCCAAGTAGGGTTAAAATTGGTTGGTTAATATTAATAAAGAAACTATAAATTGACAATCAGTAGCAACTTCATGTGAGCTATGTAGAGCTTCATGTTGGTAGTGCAGATCAACTAGAACTGTAACAGCAGGTTTCTGCTCTCTCCAGGCTCTCGTAGGATATATAATCCCCTACAAAACTTCCAGGTTCAATTAGTAAACTCTTTAGAGATGAGATTATCCTCATGTGGCGGAGCGTTAGAACTCTTGGAACATCTTGATGGGCTGGATGTAAGCATCGTCTGCTGCTGCTCAAGTATCTATATTAACAACATGCAGGAGCCAGGGTAGCTCTCTGAGACTGAGTTGTGATCATCTTCACACATCTTGAAAATAGGCATCGGCATTTGAGTCGGTACAATCGTCTTCCTTATATTTCGAATTTGTTTTAACAACAGTATATTCAAATGTTCCGATGCACACTACATAGAGTAGAGTACATACATTCCCTACTTTGTGTTAACACCAATAGTCCTGTAAATCGAAGTAAGAGATTGTTCAACATTTCATTTCTTTACATTACAAGCTTGGTAACCCAGCGTTGCCTGCAAACAAAACTTGTTCATGAGTTATTACCGGACATACAAACAGACAAATAGAAATTACTACTTTTTATATATACTAGCTAGGAAACCTTTAGTGGCTAAGGGAAGTCAAAGTTAGTCCCACCATTTGTCGAAATTTGCTATTTTAGCTATTTATCCTGTAAAAAGTAGACCTACTCAGTACTCAACTTAGCATATCAAAATTAAGCAAAGAAGATTCCTGTGGGTCTCCCGAGTTCCCCCATCAAAATTTGAGGCAAATCAAACCAGGAGTTCCTTAGTAATGATCGGACAAACAGATAGACAGAGATTACAAAGTTATCCCTATGGAACTCCGGGGTAAGATTGCTGACGATCTGCTTTCTCTGCCGGCAAGATAAATGCCGTTCTCTAGATAAGAAAGAGGGTTCAATACCCTTCCCTCTACACTGTTACTCCTTTCTCAAGCATCGATCCTTGCGCCCTGGGGGTGGTATCTCTAGATAAGAGAAGGAGTTCAATGGCCCTTTTGGACTGGATGTGCATTATTTCTCCAACTGAGAGCAATGAACTTATATGAGAGTCTTAGCATATCAAAATTAAGCAAAGAAGATTCCTGTGGGTCTTCCGAGTTCCCCCATCAAAATTTGAGGCAAATCAAACCAGGAGTTCCTTAGTAATGATCGGACAAACAGATAGACAGAGATTACAAAGTTATATAGATATATATATATGTATATATAGATTAGATACCTTAATTTTAAATGTAGGATTACAACTAAAGGTATACTGGGCCGGTTGACATGGAAAAGGTTTTAATTTGTAGATAAAGTTCAATAAAGTTCAAGTTCAGTTTGTTTTTAATCTTTGTGACAGAAACAATCTCAAGAACTGATGAGGGTCAACCCAGACCGAAATATATTTTCAATAAATGTGGAACGAACTCTACTTTTTTTACTCTACAAAAGTTTAGTTCATCACCAACACCGACTTTTAGATAAAGTTCTTAATAGTAGATTTTTTTTTATTAAAACAAAGCATACATACTTATTCCACTGTAGTTTGTACAAAAATACTTAAATAGATATATTTGAATTATATAAAATACATGTAAAACTAAATCATTACTGGCATTTGTAGCTAAAGAGACCAAAACTAAAACTAAATTTAGTTTGTACAGCATCAACTTAAGTATCTTTAAACCCTTTATTTACAGGTATAAAATATATAATTTAAGCGTATCTTGGTAAGGGTAAGAGTTATCATTTGTGTCAGTGCAGTACTTTTAACACTTGTACTTTCCTTTTTGATTTTTTAAATTGGAGAATTTTCAAACATTAAATGAGAGTTTTAAACATAAGATAATGCAGTTTTAATAGTAAATGTTAAACGAATTCTTTTGTAGGAAATGTAAACAAAATATCAACTGAGGTCGAAATTAATGAAGCACGAGAATTAGTTGAACTAGGTTTCCCAAGTAAAACTTACTTTTCATAAACACTTTCCGAGCCAAAGTAGTTCAGCTACTTCTCGCTATTCATTACATCCAAAATTTGAAATCTTAATATTAGAAAAATCTTTTTAATTCTTCATTTTGTTGTCTAAGCATTTGGTTCTCACGTTTAAGTTCCTCCAAGCCGGTCATTTGCTCAAGGTAGACCCGGGTATCCTCCTGAAAAAGAATTAAATGACTAGGGGTTCAATATTTCAATGAAAGGGCTGTATTCCAAATGACTCTCCAGTCTCCATTTGAGGAGGGGGATGCTTGATTCACAACAGTACCCTTGGACATATTTATCTGATCAATAACTTGCAAGATGTTTTAAACCTTGAAAAGTTTTGAAATAAAACAATCTTTTATAAGATTACCATGACAAATTAGACCCTATAACTGGAGGGCCACTTGAAATAATTGCTTTATTTTCTTTAAATAGTGACCCCCCCCCCTTCTTCTACACGAATAATTGGAGATTTTTTGAAGTATACAGATAAGGCTATAATACATGTTGAGTATTATCTGTTCTACTACACCTATACCTGGTGCTGTTGAAGTATACGGATAAGGCTATAATACATGTTGAGTATTATCTGTTCTACTACACCTATACCTGGTGCTGTTGAAGTATACAGATAAGGCTATAATACATGTTGAGTATTATCTGTTCTACTACACCTATACCTGGTGCTGTTGAAGTATACGGATAAGGCTATAATACATGTTGAGTATTATCTGTTCTACTACACCTATACCTGGTGCTGTTGAAGTATACGGATAAGGCTATAATACATGTTGAGTATTATCTGTTCTACTACACCTATACCTGGTGCTGTTGAAGTATACGGATAAGGCTATAATACATGTTGAGTATTATCTGTTCTACTACACCTATACCTGGTGCTGTTGAAGTATACAGATAAGGCTATAATACATGTTGAGTATTATCTGTTCTACTACACCTGTACCTGGTGCTGTTGAAGTATATGGATAAGACCATAATACATGTTAAGTATTATCTGTTCTACTACACCTATACCTGGTGCTGTTGATGTATACGGATAAGACTATAATGCATGTTAAGTATTATCTGCTATATTACACCTATACCTGGTGCTGTTGAAGTATACGGATAAGACTATAATGCATGTTAAGTATTCTCTGTTCTACTCCTCCACACCAGTCCTGCATGGCCTCACTAACAACCTCCTCAAGATATCTTCTATTAAACCCATCTGCTCCTGAGCTAACTCCAGGGTTGGTTACTGACCCTCTAGGACGAGGTTTGGAGATCGAAGATACAGAATCTGGATTCAGCTCACTAGAAATCAGCAAAATATTTAACTTTTTTAGATTTATGAATTTTGTGTGTTACTAGACGAGATGTAAAAAAGGAAGTGTTCTAGAAATATAAAAATAAAATAAAAATAAAAAATAGATTGCAAATTTCGTAAAATGATTACTTACCCTGTATAAGGAGTGCTAAGAAACGCTGGATTAATGGAATGGAATGCTGAACTAATCCCATGATGAATATTAGGAAGAGGAGGACTAATCTCTGAATCAAGAAAAACACCGGGAAATGCCGCCAAAACAGAGTTGAGATCACCTTGTCCGCCATCTTGATTTTGTAATTTAATTCTAGATTCTTGGTTTGAAAGCCTTGATTCAATGTCTAAAGGTATTCCTCCGTGTTCTGAACTTCTTGTTGTCTGCTCCGACCCCTCTGTATCATAGATGGACTCAAATACGGGTGAACTAGAACAGGTCAGTGACCTTGCGACCTCGGTTAAAGTGTCAAGACATAGCTTTTCAACGGGTTTAGGTTTAACAATCTCAGCTGCTGATACTGAACAAATAAGAGAAATCAGAAGGAAAAAATTAATGAAAATTTTATTAAAATCAGAAATAATTTGGAAACTCAATTAATTTTTGAGCAACTAATTATTTCATTAAAATTAATAATTTGTACGAAAATAAACTTAAATTAAGTTGTCATTTCTTCCAACTCACCGATAGCGCGATTACTGAGAATGGGTGGGACGGAGGATTCCTCCTGGAAAAATACATACTTGATAATAAACATGTTTTCAAAAGGGAATTTTGTCTTTCAACTTACGAGGAAGGGGGGAATAGAATTAGACATGGAAGAAATCACGAAAAATTTATCATTCATTATGAAGAGAATTCTACCGATCGTTTTGTCAATCAATTTTTCGAGCTTTGTGTTCCGGTAAAACTAGTTTTTGTTGCTGATATTTTGCCTATTTGAACCGATTTAGAAAAAGAACAGCACCCCTCCCTACCAAAAAAATCAAATAAGACTTTTAGAGATGTCTTACTTCCACACTTTAATCCCAAAATGACTTGACTGTAAACTTTGAAACGTTAAGATTTGTCAAGCCACTAGACGGCAAATTATTAAAAATAAAAATATATATATTTTGATCAGCGAGGTTACATAAATCGAACTCTGTTGTAAATCTGATATAATTTTAAAGTATGTACATCCCTGTATACTGGTGAGAGGAGAGAGAGCAGGGGTAAATACTGTTCTTCTGCTTAGATTCAAACTGTTCTGTTCGTCTCGTATTGGAGAGAATATACCCTCCGTAGACAGACGAACCTCGCTCACTCGTCGGGACGAACTTTTGCTGCTGAAATTACAAGATTAAAATAACAATAAAAATCAAACAGTTGTTGATAAAAAAAATAACTAAAAAAGTAGGGGCTGGGGTAGGGAGAGTACATTGCCCCCATCCCAGCAGGAAGATTAGTGTTAAGCTACCTGGTAGGATTTGGTGTGCTCCCTGTAAAACTGGATTCAGGTTCTCGGAGAGGAGAGAAGAGGAAGGATATGCTATCTCTCCTGAAAATGTTCAATCAAATCAAATATTTATGCACAGGGTTACCCACAAAGCATGAGACTTTAGGGAGGATTGTGCGGGATTTATACTCTCTGTGTCCTTATATTCAAACTTGTAAACTTTCTTTTTTTGCTTAAACTTAAACATTGGGATCGTCATACTTCAAAAGCTTGTAAACGTCTTTAAAATCTCATTCTTTATGGATAACCCTGTATGATATAATTTGAGATATGTTTTCCAATTTGTCAGAAATATAAAGACATATTTGAACCAGGTCAAATCAAATCATTCTTTTAGGGAAGTCCTACACCCACACTCCAAAATTGAAGTGACTATACTAAATCAATAATGAAGTGAGGTCTTACGATTTGTAATTTTTGCTAATTTCCACTTGGTTATTAAAAATATGAACCAGATATTATCAACAGCATTTAGTAGATTACCCCACTGTGTTTAGAATTGTAAGAGTCCAATAGTAAACTGCTCAACAATACATGCGACTATTTACAATTTAAATTATACACTGCAGTAAATTACATTGCTGTGTACATAAATTGTTCACAATTGAGACTAATAATGATCATCGTTTTGAGGTTTTGAGGTTTTGAGGCACCCTTTTTCAATATTCAAAGTTTTAGTTTGTTTAAAGGCCCCACAAAATCTGAGATGCAAATCCTATTTTAAAATTTCATACTAGACAAGTTTGCTTTTGATACATTATGTAACATTTTTACTCTGGCCAGATATAAAACAGAAACGAAAACAAAAAACTATTTTCTAATCGTTGAGAAAAATGGTTTTGGTTAATATATTTGATCAGAAAAGAATTCTTATAATGTAATTATGCACACTTAAAGAAAATACAATTTTGCAATTTAATTAATAACTCCCTTTTTATGTAAAAAATCCTAAATGTCTCAAAACATTCGGCCACTATGAAATCAATTCCAAATGTTGTTTGTGACAAATAGGAGTTGGAAATTTGGAGTAGATCGATGAACTCCCCTAAGGAAGGAACTTTTTTTCTCCCGGATTCATACTCTTTCTGAGTTCTGCGGCATTTAAGCCTGAGGGGTTACCCATTGGAGTTGCATTACAAAATGGGAAGTTGTAGGTTTTGTGACTCAGAATGTGGTATTTTCGACAGCAGTCCGTTCTTCATAGTCGGCTGAGTATCGAAGCTGGTAGAGTAAAAAACCGGCATCAAATTGCATAGTTACCAACCTCTCACGATTCTTTTTTCTATGTTTTTGTATTTCTTGTTTCTAGTGAGATTTTCTTTGTTTGTTTTTAAGGTGTGGTGCCACCATGTTAATTTTGCACAGTGCTCACCAGGTGAATCCTCTCTCCAGCTACTTACAGAGGAGCACTGAATTTCTATGACCTAACCGTGCTGATGCCAGCCCGCAACTGCGAGGCCCATAACTAATTGTAACAATGTTATTCACCTGGTGGTAACTACACTGGAATCTGATTCTGCAGGACTATGAACATCTAAACTCTCAACCTAAAGGAGTACCCTTGAAGTGACTGTAAGCGTAATTTGAAGTGAAGGCCCCCATAAAAAGATGACAATGCTCGATTCACAGTACGGTATTCTTGAAACCTTTATCTCATCAATAATGTGAAAGAAATTGTGGTTTTTCTAGGTTTAAAAGTTTCTAATTCTTCTAATTCTTATATGTTTTCCTGCAGTAGAAATGGGAAAGAAACTTTGGTGGATAAACACATTTACTCCATCTACCATCATACTTGATCAGACAAAGCTTAAAGGGTTCCGTTGTGAATCGGAAATTACCATCTTTCAATAGAGGTTCACTTGAAATTACGCTTACAGTTCCTTTAAGATAATTTTTTCCACAATTCAGTATGATTAAAAAACCCGAAATTATTTCTAAAAATATACGGTGGTAGGTGATAACATCAGCATAAAATGAAGACGACTTTTTATTTAAGTTATAATTTTTAAAAAGCATTTTTCGAATAATACAAGTTAACAAGTAATTAAAGCAGTGCTTAGGATCCGGATTCGTTGGGTCCGCAAGATTTTGGCTTTCTGGATCCGGATCCGCAAAACCAAGGAGTAAAATATCAACCAAAAACTGCATAAAAAACTATTTTAACCCCTAAAACCAAAATCTGAAATTTAAAAAAAAGGCCAAAGGGATTAGAAAATTTCCTTATTTCTGAATGGTTTCAGGATAAAAATATGAGAAAAAAAGAAAACAAAAAATTCGAAAATTATTTTTTGTTAAAAAAATTTAGTAAATCCGCATCTGCATCAAAATTAAATGGATCCTAAGCACGGAATTAAAGAGAATATTTTTAGTTGACAGCTTCTCTTTGCTTCCATGTTTTGGTGTATCCATGCTGTTTAAAAGCTTGATATAAATCAAAATTAAAATCGAAAGTAATCTTCATTATATTAATATAATCGCCTACTACGGTACTAGCTTGGATTTTTTTAACAAAATATAAACCCCAGATAAAAAACAAAAATCTTAAAAAACGATAGTAAAATATTACCACAATTTTTCCAGTCAGCCTTTAAAAATCTGAATAAGATTTTTACAATCTCATAAAAAAAAGCATAATCATCACATTGTAATTATTTAAAAAAAAACCACCTGTGATTGTTGATCAAGTTCAGGTTTCATATTTTCTTTACTCTCCTCCTAACATTTAAAAAATTTTTAGGGGTTTATATTTTCTCGAAAAATAGATGCTTCCCCCTCTTTTGTAAATTACTTCTCCCCCCTAGATGTTATGCTATATGCATGTTGATTGTTGGCGCGGAGCCGAAATTTTTATATAGGTTTTTTTTTTCGCTGAGGGAAATAAATGATTTAAAGGAGAAACCAATGAATCATGGAAAAAAAGTATCAAAAGAAATGAAAACTTGCTTTTGATGTCCCATTTCCCTCCCAAACAAATTATGAAAAATATTCACCCCTCTTATTTAAATATAAGACCAGTTCCTAAGATAAAGATCTAATTATCAATGTAAAATTAAGCAAAAAGTTGGTCTAAAAGAAGAAAGTTTTTCTGCGAAAATAGAAAACATAAAATTAAATTTCAAAACTAAGAAAAAACTCACTTTAACAGTTTTTAAAACAGGAACAGACTTCTGTGTCCTAAAAAATAATAAAATATTATCTAACTTTTCTTTTTAAAAACACACAAAGTCCTAATCAAAATACTAGCTCACCCATTCTATAAGTAAAAATATCTTCTTATGAACTTTATCGAACATATAAATAACTTGATGCAAACAAAGAACTTCTGGCAATATTGAAAGCCCACTTAAGAATTCAATGAGAGAACCCTTTAACTAACCTGTGTTTAGATTTAGAAATAGATTTGTGCGCGCTCATTACAAGATTAACATTGCTCTTGTCAAGTAGTGGCATAAAGGAGAGTGAAGAAACACGACCATTGTGCGCTTGTACGCTCTTCACACACTGGGACATATTCCTAACAAAATAATATTAATAGCGATCTTTTTGTTTTAGAATTTACATGATTTGATTAGATGAAGACAACCTTAAAGGGACTGTAAAGGAAAAATGAAAGGGGGTATAGGCTGAAAGCTAATCACTTTAGACTCTTAATCGCGAACCATGAAAGTTATATCTGATGTTCCTGTCCTATCTCGAAAAATTGATATATAACTTTGTCAAATTTATACGAAAATTAAAATATATACAATTTTGAATAAAAGTAGAGGGTTTGAATAGATCAAATTCAGCAAATAAGCAACCAATCTGAAAACGATGATATCCCAGAAAAAGCTAATTGTAAATTAGGTTTACTCCAATTATAATTTTATATTTTTTATTTCTATTTTTAATAGATTTAATTCATAATATTATTTATACGTCCGTATTACTTGACCAGAAATTCCACCAATGGCAGTGCAGTAAAGTGGTCACGTGATACAGACGGAGACAAATGACCAGTATACTGCTCTGCCATTGGTGATAGTTCTGGTCACGTGATTTACGTTAAAGATTTTCTTTTTACATTTATGAACTTTCGTATGATTTTAACACAGTTTTATATCAATTTCTCGAGACAGGAACATCAGATAAAACTTTCATGGGTCGCGATCAAGAGCTAAAGTAATTAGCTTTCAGCCTATACAACCTTTCATTTTTCCTTTACAGTCCCTTTAAAACTATTTAAAAAGGCAGACGACACTGGATGTGGTTGGAAAGGAAAAATAGAAATTAATAGTCAAGCCCCACCTCTCTTCAATACACAAAATCTCATTTATTTTTTCCCCAAAAGACCTTTTATTTTCCCTTATTAAAAAAAGAAAAAAAAGGATAATTACAATAGTTTCGTAAAAGATGGCAGGTACCTAAGATCGTAGAAGAGCACCCTGCCCCTGGTTGACCCAACGGCGACGGTTGACCCACTTGTGTCGAGATCCACTGTGGTGCAGGGGTGGTCCATCAGCAGGTTGAACACACTCTTCTTCGACTTCGTGTCATGACATATCAATTTCTAGAATATACGACTCAATCATTCATTCAATCAATCAATCAATCAATCAATCAACAATCAATCAATCAATGATTGACTGAACCATTCTTTTCATCATTCAGTGAGTCAATTCACTGACTCAAACATTCAATTACTCCATCAAACAATCAATCAATCACTGACTCCATCACTAAATCACTGACTCCATCTTTCAATAACTGACTTAATCAATCTAACAATCCATCACTTACTCACTGACGACATTTATTCATTAAACAATCACTCATTCAATAAATCAATCAACAATTCAATCAATCAATCAATCAATCACCAGTCTGAACACCTGTTCAATATCTATTTGTCAACTAATACTAATAAATAAACCTATTTATCAGTCAACGTAACAACTCTTTAATCAGGTTATTTTTAGAGTAATTTATCTGGTGTCTTCCAACCTTATCTAAACCACAGGATACAGCCAGACTATCATTGATGGGAGAGAAGGAGAAAGATGTGCAGGGAGCTAAAATTAAAAAATAAACTTTTGATAACAATGATAATGACATAATAAATAAATTTCAAGAGTTCACCAAGTTTAAGGTGCCCTGACCACCATGCAGCGGGAATATTTGAAAAAAAGGACAAAAATAGTATTGTTGATATGATAATGATAATGATAAAAATAATAATAATAATAAAAAATAATAAAATTACACTCCTGTATTACTAACCAACATGATCATTAATGTTGAAAATATTTTTGTTCGCGTTGCAGTCCCAGAAGCTGACCGTCCCGGACTCACAAGCTGACCCTAGGAAACTAGCGCGTCGGGGACAGTACTTAACACAGGTTATCCGTTGACCAGCGCACTTTGGCGCACTGAACGGCGCAGAAATCTGAAATTTCACACATTTAATAAAAGATCAAATCATTATTTTTACGTAACAACTTTATTTTGTCCAAATGAGATTCCGCGGGGTGAATGTTTTCTTAATCAATACCCCCCGCATTATAGAAACCCTTTTTCAAATCTAAACACTATAGATTTTAGCGCTGTATGATTTTAGGCTAAATAAATTGGTAAAAAAATGATTTGAACAAAAGAAAGAAAGAATGGATAATTAATCAACCTGGTTTGACGCCCTATTAAGGAGAACTAGGGATCCGTTATCACATCCTATCGCTAGATAAGTATCAGTCTGGTTAGGAGTAAAGCAGCTCACATTACTGCTCAGGGTGAAACTCTTCCTAGATCTCTGTTTGGCGAGCTCGAAATAATGGATCTCGTGTTTAGACGACAAGTAAACATGACTCTGGGAAACCCTAAAATAAGGGAAAGTTAATTATTTTTAAGAAGAGTTAGTAAACATTTCTTATTTGGACTGACAGAAAACGCCTTAAAATGCTAATGGGGTTTAAAGAAACATCGAGAATACTTTAATCTCTGGAATATTTAACAGAAGACAATTTTTTTCATAAGGAAATTGCACTGTGTTTAAACTTAACAATGGCCACAAAGAACTTTCCTGTTTTAGCGAAATAACAAAAAAAAATAAAGATCATAAAACAGAAATGAGAGATATCCTTGACATAGATCGTGTACACAAATATGAAGATTAAGTACACTGTACAGTGTACGTATACACTGTACAGTGTACGTACACCCACTATAAGATCATGTAAACTTAAACTGTACCTACCTCGGAAACTGTACATATGAAGGTTTGAGAATTCCTTCCGTTTTAAACTCGCAAGACGAGTATTTAGAGTTCCGATTAAATGTTAACAAAACCTTGTCCTCGTCCTGAAACAGAATTAAAGGGAGTGTTCACAAAAAAAAGAAAAACAAAGGGGTATAGGCTAGAACTAAACTCAATATTAAAATGATAGTTTTTCCGATATGTATATTATAACATTCCTGATTTGGACTGCAGAGTGCAGAAATACTGTAATTTAATTTCTAGTTTAAAACTTAAAACATTTATTTAATATTTAACTGATTCTCATATAAAGTAAGCAAAATTGTGGAATTGTTTATTTTTTAATTCCTAGCTGAAATAAAAGAATAAGATTAAACCGTTTTTTTCTTCTTTTGCATCAACGTTTTCGGATTCGAACCATCGAAAAAGATTAAACCAGGCCGTGATTCTACTGAGTTAACCAATAAAAGTTTGAGGCAAATCGGTCCATCGGATTTCCAAACAAACGGAGATTTCTACTTTATACATACTAGCTTCTGAACTCAGCTTTGCCCAGAAACTAAGATTTCATTATAAAAGATTGACTCACTAAACTTGGAGTCTTTAAACCAAATTAAACCCAATCAAAATGTGAGGTAAATATGTTAAAGGATTAATGACTTTTGATCAGACATCCAAACAATGAGACAAAAAGACAAATATTACAACTTTATATATATTATGTATAAATTTACCTTCAGTATACTGGCTAGTCCAGTATTATCTGTACTCCATGAGGCACAATTTACACCCAGCCCAGGGACCTCAGGAGAATACTGAAATATAATTATTAAAAAAAATAAAAACTCGAGAAAATACAAGAAAAAGGAGTTACAGGTAAAAGTTTTCCGAAAATTTTTAACAATTCATGAAAAAATATTTGCACATCTTTGATAAGTTACAATCGTTTCCTTTCAACAAATAAATTTGTTAAATATCATAATAATTATATTGTGTGTGTTCGTGTTCGTGTGGGGGGNGATCTTTTATTGAAGAAAAGATGACAATGAGAAAGAGCATAAAATTACCGAATATATTGAGGTGAATGTTCCCGTTTCCCAGATTTTCAATCCGTTGCCAGTAGTCGCTAGTAACCCGTCTGCCATCTTTATTTTAGCATCGACTCTGGAAATTGTAAAAAAATTGCTTAGGATTTTAGTATTTATCAGTAATGCAAAATAGGCATAACAGAACTTATCAGTTACCATAAATTTGATAATTTTAGAATCTTTCCAATTACCTTTGATATTTCAAATTACAAAATGTAACAGATAAATTAGTTGCATTCGGATGCTAAGATATATGAAAATAAAAGTTTGTTGGGTTAAGTTCCTTGGTGTGATGAAGGGGTTTTAAGGATACAAAAGTTAACAACGACAAATGGGAATTTGTAAAAAATTCGAAATTCTAGAGAAGTTTTAGGAATCCTTGAAGTTTGCTCTCGGAGTTAGAATTATTTTGAGAGCTGGAGGAGTTAAGGAGAAACTTGAGTTTAGATTGATCTTTACTTTTCTTCTTAGCTCCAGCTCCAGGGTTAACCCGGATACTGGGAGGTAGGACTAGTCCTGCATTATCCTTCCTCATCCTCTTCATTTTCTTCTCTTCTCTCCGTTGTTCCTCAACCTTCTTTTCTTCTTCCTCTCTCTTCAACTCGTCTTCCCGCGCCCTTTTCAAGGTTTTCTCTGCATTAATTTCATTTTTAGCTGCTGTCTTCAAACTTATTTTCTTTCCGGTGTCTCTTCTGCAAACCTGGTAATATTAAAATATGTCAAGAAAAAGTTAAAACAAATACAAAAAGTGTTTCTCAGTATCCGTAACCCAAAGGTATATTTTTAGATTAAGAAAATATTTTGAAAATTGTTTATCCGAAAATTCCCGATTAAAAACATTCTTTAAGTACTCGGAAGGTGTACGTACACTGCATGCACCCTCATAGAAAATTACGATCTCAGTATCTCAGTATATCAGTATATCAGTATATCAGTATATCAGTATATCAGTATATCAGTATATCAGTATATCAGTATATCAGTATATCAGTATATCAGTATATCAGTATATCAGTATATCAGTATATCAGTATATCAGTATATCAGTATATCAGTATATCAGTATATCAGTATATCAGTATATCAGTATATCAGTATATCAGTATATCAGTATATCAGTATATCAGTATATCAGTATATCAGTATATCAGTATATCAGTATATCAGTATATCAGTATATCAGTATATCAGTATATCAGTATATCAGTATATCAGTATATCAGTATATCAGTATATCAGTATATCAGTATATCAGTATATCAGTATATCAGTATCTCAGTATCTCAGTATCTCAGTATCTCAGTATCTCAGTATCTCAGTATCTCAGTATCTCAGTATCTCAGTATCTCAGTATCTCAGTATCTCAGTATCTCAGTATCTCAGTATATCAGTATATCAGTATCTCAGTTTCTCAGTATCTCAAATACGAGCTTTTTGTCGACACACTGTTAAGAATTAGAAAGGGAATCTGTTATATCATTCAACCAAAACCCTTCATATCAATCTTCTGGGGGAACATTTTTTTCAAAAGGGGGGTAAGATGATTCTGGAAAATATACACCCATGCCTAGCCTAGTACATAGAGCCATCTACCTTGTATCTTGAACCTAGAACCTAGATCCTAGTACCTAAAACCCTAGAACATGAAAACCTAGTACCTAGAACCAAGAACCAAGAACCAAGAACCAAGACATAAAAACCAAAACATAGAACCTAGAACCTAGAACTTAGAAACTAGTGACTAGAACCTAGAACCAAGAACATACCTTACAAATCTCCAGACCCTTCTCTAGCTCCATGAAGCAGAATCTACAGGATTCCAATCCAACCACCGTCCTATCAACTAGAAATAAAAACTAATAAGTATAAAAAATAAAGATCAAATTTAAACACAGTTCATCTGCTAATAACAAAGCAACCATTTATAAACTTTTTAACTTTCAATTTCAGGTGATGAAGGATAATCATCAAAGCGTTAAGGAAGCATTTATTAGGCAAAGAAAATAAACTCGCTGAAATGCCCGGCGTTGCCCGTGGAAAAAAGATAAAACTTATGAAAAACCGCTTATAACACCCACCCGGCCACCCATGAGTGTCCACAAAACAAATCAGCCCAATCGGACCAGCCGTTTGGCCGGCAATACGCAACATATATATGCATGTCTTGTTTTATTATATAGATAGATTGTCACCCTAAAATAATTCACAGCATCTATTTATTGATTTTGTTCTATTTTCTACCTTGTTTATTTTTTTGTTGAGTTTTCTGAGGAATCTTTCGTCGTGATGTGTTCACACTGATCAGGCATTGGGGTATACCTACACAAATTATCGTGTTGAGGTGATGAAAATAACAAAATTAAGAATATTATGGCCCAATATGCAGAAATATAAAATATATTAAATGTAACTTCAAGTGGCCTTCCATGCAAAGATGGCCGATTCACAACGGTACCCTTTAAACATTTATCTGATTAATAATTCTAGGTTTAAAAATGTTTCTTTGTTTAGATTTTTATTAGACCAGTCGATGTAAGCAAATAACTTTTTTTCCTTAGTCTGGCGTTTGTACTGGTCCGACGTTTTTACTGTCTGACGTTTTTACTGCCCGAAGTTTGGACCAGTCCAAAGTTTGTACTAGTCCGACGTTTGTCCTGGTTCGACATTTGTACTGTCCGACCTTTTTAAGTTTTAGGTTTGTACCGTCCGAAGTTTGCACTGGTACCGTTCTTATAGCTTCTATATTACTTCCTACAGTAGAAATGCGCAAGGCACTATTGTAAAGAAACTACAATTGAAAAGCATACTAACCGAGTTTCATTTGCGCTTTAAGAAAATAAATTCCTTACTTTACCTTTGAGTAACTCTGCACATTTGGTAAGATGTATTTGTGTTTTCAGTCCTATATCTTCTATACTCGTCTCTAGTTCCGCCATTATGTGTATGTTTACGTCAAAATTGACAAATTGGTGTTTATTATTTAAGCACTAAAAAGCAATGGTTTTACAACTAAAGTTCAGAAAAAGAATGAGTTTTTTTTTTATTAATTACAGGAAGGTTTATTCAATATTCACTGAGGAGCTGATAGACCAGGATTATGATCAACTATGCCCTGAAACAAAAACTAAAATAAATGCTGACTTATCAGTTTTTTTGAACCAATGATCAATACAAAATACATATTGTTCGATTATTTAGTTTGAAAACTGATTATTTTAACTTGTGATATCTCTACAAAAGTTACTTGCGCATTTCTACCAAAGGAAAACATAATAATCAAAAGCACTTTTAAACCTAATAAAACGGTAATATCTTCCACAATATTGGCCAGAATAAAGGTACCGTTGTGAATCAGACAATATTATCTTGGCAAGAAAGGTCACACGAAATAACGAAATTTCAGGTGAAAATCTTTTATTTAAATGAACCACTGATGTTCAAAACTATCCCATACAGAAGTGTTGCTCTCAATTCAAATTTTTAAATCCACAAATAGAACTGTTCCCACCTGCACTGAGGATTTAAGCATATCCTTGATCCTTGCAGTAAAGTTGATTTGAAGTCTAGCAGTAGATATATTCTGGTGATGGGATAGATTACCAGGAATATATCTATAATATTAGTGGATATATTCTGGTGATGGGATAGATTACCAGGAATATATCTATATCAGTCGATATATTCTGGTGAATGGATAGATTACCAGGAATATATCTATACTATCAGTAGATATATTCTGGTGATGGGATAGATTACCAGGAATGTATATATAATATTAGTGGATATATTCTGGTGATGGGATAGATTACAAGGAATGTTTCTATAATATTAGTGGATATATTATGGTGATGGGATAGATTACCAGGAATATATCTATAATATTAGTGGATATATTCTGGTGATGGGATAGATTACCAGGAATGTATCTATAATATTAGTGGATATATTCTGGTGATGGGATAGATTACCAGGAATGTATCTATAAATATTAGTGGATATATTCTGGTGATGGAATAAATTACCAGGAATGTATCTATAAAATTAGTGGATATATAATGGTGATGGGATAGATTACCAGGAATATATCTATAATAGTAGTGGATATATTCTGGTGATGGGATAGATTACCAGGAATTTATCTATAATAGTAGTGGATATATTCTGGTGATGGGATAGATTACTAGGAATATATCTATAACATTAGTGGATAAATTTATTCTGGTGACGGGATAGATAACCAGGAATATATACAACATTGAAATACTTTAGAAATGCTCTTTTTATTGACTGCCAACAATGATTAGAAAAAATACAATAAAAAATCTTTGCTATCAATCCAAAAGATTTCTCTATGTCGTCAATAACCACGTCGCGGTTTTTATATTTTTTAATTCTCTGGCGCGACCACTTTCCGTAGTCAGAAATTTTTCTCTCTCACCTTTTTGGGTGTAAAATGGGGCAAACTACTACACAATTCAATGAAACAAAACCTAGTTTTATTTTACAATTTAGATTTTACTTTTAATTTTTAAATATTCTTGAATATCTAAGAAATCTTAAAATGTTGACCTGGCACTAGCTGAAGCCTGCTGACTGGTCTCTGTAGCACACTTTAGGTTCACCAGAGTCTGGTCCAACACAGAATGGAAATCCTCTATACCAGACTCAAACTATACAATTTATCCCAGATAGTAGAATAGAAAAATAGTTTTCTTTCTGTGCAAAAGAAAATTAAGGAATTTCTTTCAACTAGGAAATGGTTCCGAAGGAAAAAGAGGTAATTCTATTTTTTGACAATCTATACACTGCGGTGGCAAGGAGCGTCGACCCCTATCTATTTCATTCAATAATGGATTGTCGGCTAATAATAATAATATATCTTTAAGCTATTCGCTCATTTATATATATGTTCACTATAGCTGGCCAAACGGCTACACGAGCTAGACCAAATTGACTGAAATTATTTGAGGAAACTTATAGGTACACGGGGTGACACAGTCTAATTTTTGTTGCCAATTTTGAAATTCCACAGGTAACACCGGGCACTTTAGCTAATATCATGATTTAATACAAAGCGCGGTTAGGCAACGGGAGTAACTGTGACTGTAAATAATAATATGATACTCCAGCTGGAACTGTAAAAAAATGATTACCTTCCCTTGAGCGAACTCCTGTCGGGTCGGGTCACTAGAACCAGATCCAAGCAGACTGGTTCCACCCTCCCTAGACAACAAACATACAAAAATAGTGACATATTTACAGAGCAAGAAACTTTTGTGCTGGATACTTATATTCATGAGCACTTGATCTCAATACCCACTAGAACACTTTTAATTTGAGGATTAATGCCTTTATCTCATTGTTTAACTTATCCCTTCCCTGATTAAATCTCTCTTCAGTCACTAAATAGGTGCGATTACCAATACCATGCAGGATATCAAATAAAGTTAAAACTAATCTCCAGATTAACAATATATCAAGATCAAGCATTGAGATCTCGATATCCACAATACAAGAGTTACAACTTGATAAAATATAAAATTCTGTTACAAATATTGTATTGACTAGAAAACGGAAAATGAGGCGAATTACACTTATTTGATGGTGGTTTGTCAAAATCAGTGTTACTGTTCACTAATAAATGATTTTTAAAATTTTCTCTTGATTATAAAAAACGTTAACTTGATCCTTAAAGAAGATTGAATTCGTATTTTTTTTAAGGGACTTAAAGGTAATTATTAGATCGTTTTTAAACAAATTTTAAATTAATCCCTATCGCTAGAATTACAACATTTTCTTCTCAATATATTTCGCCAAAAACTTTGGCATCATGAGGAGTTGGTCCTATATTATAACAGATAACAGCAAAAATAAATTTGTTAAGAAATGAATATAAAAAATAAATAATACAATCAAATAGAAGTTAATCCATAGAATGGCATTTCCGATTACCAACGGTACCCTTAAACTACTTTGAATAATAAGATATTCGCACCTTTCTCTCTGAAAATTGATTATTTTCAATTATGTTTTCTCTGTAACAGTGCCCTTGCGGATCTTTGTGGCGTAGACAATGAATGGAATTGTCTCAATTTAATTCAAGATCAAACAATTACTAGGATAATTTTCTTATTGCGTCTCAAAGAGGTTTAAAGGGTAACCTTCTAAATCATGCATCTCACTCCCATAATGAAGGGCAATGCCAAGAAACCAGATCCGCAAAAATATTCGGATCCGCGGATAAGGATCAAGGGGCAAAATATCAACCAACTACTGCAAAAAAAAATACTTTTTGCTCTCAAAACCCAAATCTGAATTGTTGAATAAGAAAGATAATCAAAATTTCCTTATTTCTGAATGTTTCATTAAGTTTTAGTACAAAAATTAGAGAACACAAAGACAAATAATTTGAAAATTCTTATCTTGTTCAACAAATCAGTAAATCTTAAAGAAATGTTCATAACCTGGATCTGGATCCGGATCCATTTTTTTCCAGTGCAGATCCAGGATCCGGATCCACCTCAAAGTTAAATGAATCCTATGCACTGATGAAAGGTAAATTGAAATTGCATCTGCAATCCCTTTGACAAGTAAATATAAACTATAAATACAATCTAACCTGAGACAAACACTCCACTTATCTTTAATAACCGGAACCAGCTCCCTACAAATATCAAATTAAATCGTACAAAATTAATTTTTGGGACTGTCCTAGTGAACGATTTTTGGACCGAATCGCATCAAATCAAATCTTATTGAATCGAATTGAATCAAATTGAATCAAATCGAATAAAATCGAATAAAATCAAATCAAATCGATTTGAATAGCATTGAATCGAATTGAATTTAATCGTATGGAATCGAATCAAATCAAATATCAAATGGAATATTGAAAATTTAAAAAAAACGGTGTATTTTCCAGGATAAAATCCGAACAATCCGTACAATTTGAAAACAAATCCGTACAATCCGTACAATTTTAGGGTTAAAAAAAAATCAATCCGTACAATCCGTACAATCCGTACATTTTGGCCACCCTGTAGCTTTTAACCCTTTGAGTTTGAAATAAGCTTTTTTCCTCACATCCAAAACATGCCTTTTTCCTCCAAAAATCCAGTTAAATTAAGTTTTCCAACCAAAATCTATTTAGTGTCATTAAAGAATACCAAGACATGTGCTTAATATACAAATATCGAAAATAGAGAACGAATCAAAAATATCTTAATTTAAATGGATCCTTAGCACAGGTAGGAAGAGGGTGGGGTTGGGGGGGAATTTCTTTGTTACCTTAGCAAATCTTCAGGTCTATGAGGTCGAGCCACCTGACCCTGAAAAAGTAGAAGTAAAAATTACAAATTTTTGCCAAACATGTAAAACTTGACGTTAAAGGGACAGGTCGTTATAATTTTAATTTAATGGGCCTGATTTACAACAGTACCTTTAAACTTTTATCTGATAAATAATGTGAAACGTATTGGCGCTTATTTTTTAACAATTTCCTCTATTGTTAATAACATAAATATTGATTATCAATTTGATTGTTAATAATACAAAGCTGATAACAAGGTGAATCGGAAATGCCTATCTATATTAACTTGGGGTTTCCTTAAAACAACTTTTAAACTCTACACCCAATAATAAAAAAAATTTTAAGGTGTATATTTTTCAGATTTATTGTATGATCCAAGGATCTTGAATATGACTATTGTTCACTGTTCAGGTTGATTCACGAGATGAAGATCTATGAGACTCTATGATAGATTTTGTATATTTAACCAAATATCCTGTTAGCTCCAGGTTGTGCACTCAAAGGAACTATATACAGGAACGCCCAACTCAGATATACGCATATTATGTACTGTACACTGTGGGAGGAATGTAAACAAACCCATTGCCCCCACAGAAGTTGAAGGGAAAGGACTAAAGCTCTGATGTGATATTACAGTCCAACAAAAAACAAGTTAATATATCAAGTCAAAGCGAAAACATATGATTTTTGGCTTTCTGGTCAATATGGAAAATACAATAGCAATATATTTTTATTCCACCCCTTGGGCCTGTTTCCCCAAAAATGATGAATTGCCCCTGAATTCTTTGTTTTGATCTCCTCCCACCGCAGTATACAGATGTGATGCATAAGATATGGTGGTTCCTGGTCTATATATTTCTTGGTGCACTCAAGGTTCATTAAACATGTACATACTTGTTTTATGATTTCAAATGAACACTAACTCTACTTTAGATTGAGAAATATATCGATGTTTGTGAAAGGAATCCCAGATAATAGTCTTGTACCACCACCTGTTCTACCTGAACTATAAATATAAACAGGTCATTAATTTAGAACTTCCAGTTAATCTGACTTGGAACTCTCAGTAATTCTTGGTTTATCTTTAGAAAACCTTTCTGATCAAACCTCCGTACCCTGGTTATCTTCCCCAGGATAGAAGGACCTATCTGTCTCAAACCTTCTTTTAACTACATAGCCTCTGCCCTAGCCGTACAATGACATGAGCTGTGCCCTCCCTGCCCTATCTTCTGACTCTCCACCATTTGCTGCTTACACTGTCTAAGCTGCTTATTCTCCATTGTAGCTGCTAATTTTCGACCATAGCTGCAATCTCTCCAATGTGGCTGACTGTTCTCTGGTGAAGCAGATCTTTGCTTTTTCTTAACTTCACAGCTTGAAGATAAAGCTGAATTACAAAAGGTGAAGATCAAAATAGAAACTAATCGTTCAAGAGATTATTAAATAAACTAATTTAATCTCATTTAGATATCCCCCTTATCAATCCTGAGTGTAAGATCACCTTACCTATTCTCCGAGATGATGTTAGATGTACCTACTATTCACCAGTCTCTGTTGGAATAACAATAGGTATAAATTAGTTTCTTGAGATCAAAGTGAATTTTTTTTTCAAAGAAAGGAACAATTTATGTAAACTGACCATGATATCTTTAGTTGTGTACAAGATAAGCTGGCTAAGATCTAAAGAGTTATTCACCTCCAGCTTAATCAACTTTTTAAGTGCATTTTTAAATCACATTAATATGTTTAAAATGACAAAGCATTGGTATGCATGATTCACATCTAAAAGAGATTTCAGAGATTATGTTCTAAACCTTCCTGTCTTAGTGTTCCTAAAATAGAAAATGAACAGTTTGGATCACAAGTGCAACAATCTAAAGCAGAAGTATGATTCTTGCTTTAATCTTTGGTTCTCTGATAAATTCTTAAAGGGGGAATCAAATCTATTTGTCCTCTACAGAGATTGTGTAAGAGAGGCCATTAAGAAACAGAATATAAACCTTAGTGAAATAGACAAAAGAGTTCTGGGTACAAGTGAAGAGAAACAGCCCCCTAACCAAGGGAAACCAGAAAGTCCTTAACCTTTATCCTCATATTAAACTCTAGTGAACTATTCACACTGTAATTGTTAAAATGAGTCATCCTGTAGTTGTTTGGTATTCAAAGGAACCGTCAAGTTTTGATCCAAGTGGAAAATTAATACCATGTTCAGTTTTATCTTATTTTAGTGACTCAGCCTGTATTGGTTGATTTCATTGATATGAAGCGAAAACAGAAATCCCCAGGTGCCAACCTGCCAGTCAACTGGGTTAGAGGCTTTGGTGGCCAGTAACGGAGAACCCAGCCAGAATTCCTAGAAAGCAGAATCTGTGTCTTTCTCTACAGATTCAGGTTTAAGCATGACTTAATGCAATTCATCCTTGAACTCCACTTATCTTCTCCAACTGTTGTCACATCTAAATCTAGTAATATTCTAGAAGAATATTCTCCAGTTCTTTACTTTTCTCCAGACAATAATCATATTCAAACACGCCCTCTGTACCCTTCTTGTTGTCTGCCACGCCTTCCTCTCCCTCCTTTTTGTCTGCCACGCCCCCTCTCCCTTCTTCTTCTCTACACAGGTTTGTCTCTTTAGGAAGATCATCAACTCTTCCATATACACCTCTATGTTTTCACACAATCATTTATCCATCTCCATTTTCTCCATTTCCACATAGATAAGAAATCAGTTTTTATGCTGAATGTTTAAAGTATGGGGAATGTTCAACAACTTGTTTCATCATCTCACTTTTCTCACAACCAAATCCAACTTCCAAAGGCTTAAAGGGGATTCCTATCCTTAAAAGTACTTTAGCCTCCAAAGGTGTGAAAGGGACTCCTATCCCAACGAGCACCCCAGCTTCTGAAGGTTTTAAGAGACTCCATTCTCTAAAAGTACTCCAGCAACAATCAGCTTAAAAGTTACTTCTGTCTTTAAAGGTGCCACATCTGCCAAAAGCACTCCTGGAATCAGAATCACTCCTGGCTCTAAAAGTACTCCTGTTCTTAAATCCAAACCAACTCCAATGAATAGAGGATTAAGTCCGGTTGCCCCAAGTACCCCTACGGGATTCTTTTAGGTGAAAATCCCACTCTTGAGAACCCTGGATCCTCCACTAAAAATGTCAGTTTAGGTCCCCACGATAGTATGCTAATAACTGGTATTCTGGAGAAGATTAAATCTAAAACTGATACTCAAGCGGAACTTAATGACCTCCTGGAGTACACTGTAAGAAACACCAGGAAAAAAATTTTGGAGGCTAAAGTGCTTTTAAGGATAGGAACTCCCTTTAAGCCTTTGGAAGTTGGATTAGCCTTAAAGACTGGAGAATTAACATAAATTTTCAACATTGGAGAACTCTTGGTAACAGGAGTCTTTTTTGGGAACAACAGTTTCTTTACCAGCAGGGGTGCTTCATGGAGTTGGTGTTGGAGTACTTTTATTGTTGGAAGTGGACTTTTGTGCTGCAGACCCATTACTAGATTTAGATGTGACAACAGTTGGAGAAGATTAAATCTAAAACTAATACTCAGACGGAACTTGATGAACTCCTGGCGAACACAGTAAGAAACACAGGGAAAAAATTAATAAAGTGTCTTGAGGAAATAACTCCATACTTAAGATATATGGACAAAAATCATTCCTCCTTGATAGCTCAGATAATCAAAATGAGATTGGCAGACCAGTCTGAGGATGTCACTCACAGTTTCTAGAAGTTTATGTTTTCTTTTCTCAGCCAAAACTATTCTCAGGACTGATCTGCCCTGTTCATGCCACAAACTTCAGACGACTCAACAATCCCAAGCTCACTGCTGATTAATAAAAACGTTCATACTTTCTCAAAAAATATTTGAAAGAATTTGGTTGTGAGAAAAGTGAGATGATGAAACAAGTTGTTGAACATTTCCCATACTTTAAACATTCAGCAGAAAAACTGATTTCTTAACTATATAGTGTGCTTGAGATGTATCGTTATATTTCTAATACTGGAGTTAGTTCTAGAGAAAGGAATACAAGTAGATGCTGGAATATTAAGAGAGCAGATAAATGGATATGGGAAAAAGTATGAGAAGAACAACATGAAGGAGGAGGACAGTGACACAGAGAACAAGAAGGAAGATCTCAATGAGGAGGACAAGGAGAAAATGGAGATGGATAAACAATCGTGTGAATACATAGACATGTATATGGAAGAGCTGATAATCTTCCTAAAGAGACGAACCTGTGTAGAGAAGAAGAAGGGAGAGGGGGGCATTGCAGACAAATAGGAGGGAAAGGAAGGCATGGCAGACGATAAGGAGGGTACAGAGGGCGTGTTTGAATATGATCATTATCCAGAGAAAAGTAAAGAACTGGAGAATATTTTTCTGAAAATCTTCCTAACTCATCTTCTCACATCAGATAGGCTCTGCCATGTAAAGTTCACCAACTTCTTTCAAACAACCCAGAATATAAAATTTGGGAAGAAATTCTTTAAGACATGTTTGGATGTGTTCAGCAGCCCTAATACTGCCAGCATAATAAGGCAATCTGCCATCTCCAATCTTTTTGGGATTGTTTGTCAGTTTATGAATGTTTCTGGGAAACTGACTAAAAATTGGGTTAAGATTATATAATGGATCCACCAACAAATGGGGGTTGCCTCTACCCATGAGTTGGATTATATGGTTGTAAACCTAGGAGTGCATGTACCTATCTTCTCAGCTTGTCAGGCTTTGTTCTACATCATTGCATTTTGCTATGAGTATCTTGTAGTCGAAGACATTACCACCATTCTCTTGTCTTTGAAATTGACCAGCATCACCACTCATACTTTCCAGTTTCCACCCACTCAGGGTAATCACTCCAACCATTCAAAAGGCGTTCTCTGTAGATGTAAGTTTCTACCCGATAGCCTACTGTAAAAGCATCATACACAGGAATAATAAAATCACTCTTCCAATGTTTGTTTTGTCCAACTCTGGTTGAACTGCTCAGAGTTAAAATCTGCAGTAGGATAAATATTTCCCCTTTGATCCATATGATCTACCCAAATCCAGGGATTGTAACTCCCCATACTATAGACAGTATAAGCCATTGGAAGGAGTAGCAAATGAATCTGAAGAATCTGAAGAGGAAGAAAAAGATGAAGAGGAGGAGGATGATGGGGAGGACGAGGATGAAAAGAAGAATGAATCGAGTATGATGTTGAACATCAAACCCTGCAGAGTGCAAACAACAAGCCTTTCCTCAAACAAGAGAACACAAACAACATTGTTGACAGTTACTCTGGCAAGAGAGCTCATGGAAGAAGTGTAGAAAAATGCAGGAAACCTATTTTCAAGAGTTTTCTCTGAACAAAGTGAAATTTAACCGTCTTTGTACGAAGTTGTCAATATCGACCACTCAACTTAACACCCTGTTAAGCCTACCCAGTGTTTAAATATTGTCTGTTTAATGATTAGAATCTGTACTCATTAACCCTAAAAACCGGTTTTCAGTATTCACTACCTCTTGCTGGCATTTGTTTAGTCTCCCAGCAACTGAACAAGTGGAAAGTCTCACTAAATTGGGATGAAACGTAAAAGGGGGTAAGAATTTTTTAATTCTTAATATTTTCATGATTTTCTTACATAAAAATATTTTTTAAATGTTTAATTTCAATAAGTTTATTTTTTTGATAATTTTAATTATCAAATTAGTTGAATTTTATTCATTTTTCTTTATTGACTGCTTTGCACATATGTATTCTGCAAAGTTTATACAGTTTATCCTTTTTATATCAAATAAATTTTAAGTCTTTTATTGTCTTCAATTTTTTACAGGAATGATCAGATGAATCAACTCGTCCTGTCAAGAGAAGACGAGCATATACCAATGTTCTCAGGGTTCCTGTTGTAGTTGTCAGTTCCAGATTGCCTGATAAAACCAGTTCCAATATTCCTCGATCCGTAGTATCAAGTGTTCCTATTCCTTCCGAAGATGAACCCACAGCCATTTCCAATGTTCCTGGATCTGTAGTATCAAGTGTTCCTATTCCTTCTGAAGATGAACCCATAGCCAGTTCCAATGTTCCTGGATCTGTAGAATCAAGTGTTCCTATTCCTTCTGAAGATGAAGGAACCCACAGCCAGTTCCAATGTTCCTGGATCTGTAGTATCAAGTGTTCCTATTCCTTCTGAAAATGAACCCACAGCCAGTTCCAATGTTACTGGATCTATAGTATCAAGTGTTCCTATTATGTCTGAAGATGAACCCACAGCCAGTTCCAATATTCCTGTACCTGGCCCCTCTGGAGATGAAAACAAGACGAAAAAAGGTACAGAGTTTTCTATAAACTTATTAACTGACCTTAAATTCTAAATCTTTGTTTGCAGTTGTACATTTTCAATTTTGTAGGTTTATAAGAAAAAAGCTAAAAAGAAAACAGGGGATATAATCAGAGCACCAGATCGGAACAAGGAAACCAGTATTTATCTGTTACCCCCTGTAGAATAAGCAGATGGTGGTTCCAACAAGGATAGTGATAACTCAGATGATCCTGAAGGATTGCCACATCATCTTCCTCGAAGAATACTTGGAGGCCCAGGAGAACTAAATGAGGGTGAAGATCAGAATGATCCAAATAATAATAATCCTAGAGAAAGGAGTAACAAAGATACTGGATTACTTGGAACAAATATCCCGGAATGTATACCAAAAAAGTTGTCAGATGAAGATCAGCTTCTCCTACAGAATTGTGAAACAGCTTTAGACTACTAGGAATTATTTCTTGGCCAGCGTTACACCGAGGAAGTTGTTTACCAGAGCAGATTGTATGTTGTTCAAAATGATTTCAATAATCATATTGTAAACATATCAGGGAAGAATTTTAAACTTATCTTGAAGATAATAACGATTTTTTTAAAAGACAATTGATCTTTATTTTCAAGACATTATACATTTTTATGATTCATTTTATTAGTGAGAACTGTGAGGTGTCTAGAAGCTGTCTTGCTTTTCAGTGGATATAACGGACCCCCTCAAAGACGTTCCAAAAAGAAGAGCAGAGGTACAGTGTGGAGACTATGATACAATACTACGGAAACCATTTTTCCAAACAGTATATTCATGGAAAGCGAATTTGCTATGGCTTCAAGGTACATATTTCCAGTATTTTAGATATAATATTTACTCATAATAGACTTATAGAACTCATCTTTACTCCAGGTATACTTTGGAGCAGGGCTCATCTTTACTCCAGGTATATTTAGTAGCAGGACTCATCTTTGCTCCGGGTATATATATTGGTAGGACTGGTTATACTTAGCAACAGGAATCATCTTTCTTATGGGTAACCTTATTACTTATCTAGTAGGACTTATCTTTTCTCCAAATTTATTTCAGCAGTGACACTCTAATCTCAAGTCTTTTGTCCTGTTTTAACAAGTAAAATTATGTACAATTACTCTTTTTGTTAAGGTTTGGACCCTAGCTACCAGCTATGGGGCAGGAGTAATGTTTGAGCCATACTGTGGAAAGCACACAGAGGTCTTAGATGCTGGTCTTGGTCAGGGAACAAATGTAGTCCTAGGACTTCTCCAACAAGTAGATCTATGGGCTGGCAGCAAGATTTTTTTCTTACAATCTTTTCACCAGAAAATCATATTGAATTCTTAATCATAACACTCTACTAAGTTTTTAATACAAAATAATCTGAACTTTTTTATTAAAATATTAAATATCAATATGATTTTTCCTTTGCTGGAAAAACTGTCAAGCATGAAACTGGTAGGAACAGGCACTGTGAGCCAAAATAGATTGAATAGGGTTCCTGTGAAAAAGAAATCTGATTAAGAGAAGAAGAATGTTCCCAGGGGAACAATCGATGTGGTCTATAAAGATGATGTTGCTTTAGTTGGATAGAAAGACAGTAAAGAAATATTTTGTGCCAGTAACAAGTTCAAGGGAACATCACAATCTTCCTGTTCAAGATACAACTGTGCAGAACACAAGTATGTCGATATTCAGATCCCAGAGTGTATCCAAGCATATAATCAAGGAATGGGAGGAGTAGATATAATGGATAAGATAGTTGCAGGATACAGGCCAAAGTATCGCATCAAGAAGTGGTGGTGGCCTATATATGCTTGGAGTATAGCTCTTGCAGCTGTACAAGCTTGGAGATTGAGATGTAAGACAACCAAATCAAAGCAACTTTACTGCCAGTTTCTCCATGAACTTACTGCTCAGTTGTTTGCTAAGTATGGTTCAGAATCTAAGCTTGGGCAGCCAGTTCAACCTCAGATGATACCAAGATCTATACAGGATCTTGTACGCCTAGATGGAGCAAATCATCTTCCTGCTCACTGTTAACTACCAAATGATAAAGTCATAAGGAGGAATTGTCATTACTGCACGATCATTGGCAAGAATAACAGCAAAACCACATTTTATTGTGTTAAATGTGAGGTCCCACTTCACATTCCTGAATGCTACCAGGAAAAGGGTTAAACATTTTTTCTTCTTTATTTCTTATTCTAACCTTGCTTTTCAAGGCTGGGTTTTAATAAATTCTAAAATTTCAAAAGATCTGGGGTCACAATTGAAAAATTAAAATTATTTGATATTTAGCTGTTTAAAATGTTAAAAATGTTTAACACTTTTCTCTGTAGCATTATCATACTGAATGATTATGAATACATACATACATGTATTAATGAATATATTCTAAGTTTTAAACTAAGCTTTTGTAAATTGTAAAGTGCATTTGTTAATTTTTTAAACTCTCAAATTCAAAGTGCAATGAGTTTTTTTCTGGACCAAATTGCTCGAGAAATCTTTCTTTGAATTTTTTAGATTAACAATTTTAATTGAAAGTTCACTTAAAATCATGTTTTTTAAATCAAATATGAAATTTAAAAAGTAGCATTTTCGACCACTTATAAAGATCAGGCCATCATGAAAAAAATTAAATTGCTATGTTGCACAATTTATTGTTTCTGTCGCATATTTTTTTTTTATTTTATATTCTTTAGTAAATTCATTCTGAAAAATATGTTTTAATATATTCAAATTACCCACCTGGAGCAAATTTTATTGACAATTTTACTCGTTTGTAACTATATGATTCTTTTGATATTTATACAATACATTTATCTAACCGTGACTGATTTTATGTTTTTTCAGTTTCACAGATTAGGGCTCTTGTTCTTGTATTACTGAACTAAATAAGATTAAACAATCTTAATTAATCTTAATGTTAATGGCATGAATACCTGCAGATCTAAGGCATTGGTATTCTTGGTCTTTCCTAAAATTTAAAAACACAGTGATAAAAGGGATTAATCTGAATAACCCTGAAAATTTTTAAGGCACTCTACCACACCTCTTAAGCTCTTATGCCAGGTGTACAGCACTTCCTACCTTTCCTTGGGTTTGATTCGGATTAAAGACCAGTAAATGCAGAAAAAGATCCCCGTTCCCCAGAAAATCTAGCCAGAACTCTTTGATGAGGTAGTATTTCATCCCAAGGATTCCATTCTCCAGGACGTTGACCTACTTCTTTGTCAAGAGTTAAACTCCAAATTCTTGGCCTAAGAGACATGTCCGGGGTTCAAATACTTGATAGGTTTGCACACTTGTATGATTTTAGTATCCCTGGTCCAAGCTTAGAATCTTTGACTCAATCCCCAGATGATGAGGATTTAACTCCACATAATCTTCCCGAGCTTGATACTGGTTCCAAATTCATCTTTCCAGCTCCTCTGGATGATGATGCCTCAACTGTGGAACCTGGTTCTAACACCACCTCTGAAGCACAGCTAGAATATGATGATGAGTTCTCTGCTCCTGCTTCAGCCAATGATCCAAGAAATAAACAACATTCCTCCCCACAAGAGATGGAGAATGCTTTGTATAGGAATATTCTCAAACATGCTATTGCAGCTTGGCAGGAGGAGTTTGTGAACTTGAACCCGGAGTTCATGCCTACTGACAAGATAAAGAAAAGCATTGTCAATATTAATCAATGGACAGAATTCTTACTGCACAGATTGAATGTGAAATGTTCCAGATATAATAGAACTCAAGACTAGTGCTGCAACAGCAAGGACTAGATTCCTAGCCTTTGTTACGTCTGCTTTTTAAGAGGTTAGGGTTCATGAAACTCACGCTGAGTCAACTCCATGCCAGTCTCTTAATAACTTTATTCTCTCTGTAAGCTCTGGTACTAAAGCTAAAGCTGATCCGAGTTCAACAATATACCGAGGAATTAGGAAAACATGAGTGATATGCAAGAAATAACTGATAAAATCGAAGAGCTGCATATTGATCTTCCGATAAGTCATGTGCAGTTCGAGGCCTTCCAGGATAGAGTGAAGACAACATTCAGAAGGGTCAATACAGTCAAGAATGCTAAGGAGCTTATTGATCAGTCACTAGATTGTGATCTTAGGGTTGAAACTTGAAAACTAGAAGATTTGTATCAAAAATTGGAGAAAAAACATTTCTATCTTACCAACAAGGTCCAGGATCTGAAAAATCAGTACAGGATCACTGGAGATTAGAAAGGATTGGAGACTAAATATCCTACATTCTCAGGTGAACAGACAGATAAACAGGATTATTATTCATTCCATGAAGATTGGGATCTCTGTGTTGCTCTCAAGGGCCCCTCTCAAGCTGAGCAGCTTCGTGTTCTGAATTACCAAAGTTTAACTGGTTTTGCCCATGATACATGTCCTCTCTCTGTGAAATCTTATACCTTAGCTGGTTTTCCACCACAGAGGTTTCTAAAGATGGAATTCATGTAGGCTTGCTAGGTTTGCTCTGGGATTCTGAACATGATCTCATGAGGATTGATATCAAAGAACTTTGATATAGTTAAATGTGTTGTTCTTCCTCCTGTGGTCTCCGGTGACATTGAAGAAGCTCTCTGTCTGAACTTCACTTGGAGAGACCAAGAGGTAAGGTTGCTGCTGTATATGATCCTCTGGGATTAGTTACCCCAATTATAACAACTTAAGCTGGACCTTCATGTTGAGAACCTTGGTTGGGATGATCAGGTCCCTGACTCCTACCTGGAGAAATGGATCACAAACCTCCAGGATATCCAGACCATCAAAGAAGTAAGATTCCGCAGAACCATAATTCCCAAGGATGCCTCCTCTCTCAACTTCACCCTTGTAGTCTCCTCAGCTGCCTCCAAATCTTTAGTGGTTGCCTCTGTCCACACCAGAGTACCTCTTGTCTCCAGTGGATTCCTCTGTCAACTCTTGACAAATAAAATTAAGATTGTCTGCTACACCACCATTGCCCATGCTGAACTCCGGACTGCTGTGATGTCAGCCTCCTTGTCCCACTCCGTTCAACATTACCTCCATATACAAGTCCCTGATGTCATCTACACTAATGATTCCACCATTGTTTTCCATGATAAGAGCCCCCTTGAGACTGCTGTCTAAAACTCTGTTATAGAAATCCAGAGATTAAGTCATGTGAAACAATGATTTCATATTGAAGGTTTGTCGAATATTGCTGATCTTAGTACAGGCCATGCTGAAGTCTCCAAAATCTCGGAAAAGACTGAATGGCAGAATGGTAAACCTTGGATGTATCTATCGCATGATGAAATGCCTCTAAAGAGTATAGAAAAGATTAATCTCTCCACTGAAGAGAAGAGAAATGCTGTTCTGGAAACCAAGAACTCCATAATGAACAGTGATCTCCCTGACCTCATCCCTAGAGTCTTCAAGAGATACAACTTCTGGAACAATGTTTATGATCCAAATAAATGTAGTTGGGTTTCATCTCCCAGTGTGGTTTCTTGTGTATTCAGCTTCATCTCCAACTGTAAACCTGGTTTAAGTCCATCCAGGTTTCCTCCTCCGCCTCCGGTGTTCCTGATCACTAGAGTACCCCTTTCTCCGTAAAGATCTGATAACTATTATTTCCTGAATGCTACTATGGAAGTCTAGCAGTTTTCCGTAGAGAAGGAATACAAGAACTCTTGCATCGTCAAGAATGGTATATTACATTTCCTTGGCAGGATCTTAGACAACCAAGAAATAAATGTCTCTGAAGAAAAACTGTCTCAAACTGCAAACTGCAACCCTAGAATATTGAAATCCTGGCGAGAAAACCTTTGAAAGATTAAAGAAGTGTGAGAACTGTCATTGTGGAAATCTTTACCCCTCATTGTTAAACCTGAGTTCTAATATTCAAGATTAGAAGTGTCAGCAGCATCATGTTCAACCATAAAACTAGACTTAAGAGTGAATCTTAAAACTAAATCTAACTGTGAATTCAAACACTGACCTTCCTTCCCATCGGGCATTGTAAGATCTAAGGATATTGTTTAGGTTTATTCACAAGATGAAGAATTATGAGACTCTGCAAGTGATAATGAAGAAGTTACTCGTTCCCCAGATAATCAAATCTATAAACATTTTTTCTTAAATCTGAGAATTTTACCTAAGAACCCTATATATTAGACACTTTTTACTGAGCACAAGAATTTTATATAAACTATCAAGTCTTAGATTTTATTGAAAAGCTTAGCCTAAAATATTTAATGGCCTTTATGTTTCAGAACATAATGGGATAGATTTTATTTATTAACACGAATATCCTGTTAGCTCCAGGTTGTGCACTCTAGGTTTATAAAACATCTAAATACTCTTATGATTTCCAATGAACACAAAACTCTATTTTAATTTGATAAGTCTATCGATGTTTATAAAAGTGATCCCAGATAATAGTCTTGTACCACCACCTGTTCTACCCCTGAACTCTGAACTATAAATATAAACAGGCGATTATTGAGAACTTTCAGTTAATCTGACTTAAGTAATTCTTGGTTTATCTTTCTGATCAAACCTCCTCCGTACCCTGGTTATCTTCCCCAGGAGAGAAGGACCTAGCTGTCTCCAACCAGATGGTCCTGTGATCTTCTTCTAACTAAATAGCAGTAGCTGCAATCCCTCTGCCATAGTTGTACAATGGCATGAGCTGTGTCCTCTCTCCTGAACCTGCTGACTCTCCGCCTTAGCTGCTGATTCTCCACTGTAGCTGCAATCTGCAATCTGCATATCAATCCTGAGTGCAAGATCACTTTACCTAATCTCCGAGATGATCATAGATGTACCTACTATTCCCCAGTCTCTGTCGGAAAACAATAGGTATAGGTATAAATTAGTTTTTTATGATTAAAGTGAATTACTTTTCGAAGAAAGGAACAGTTGATAAGACATATTGAACGTTTAAGCTCAATACCTTTCATGTGAACTGACCAAAATTAAAAACCTTTAAAACACATTTTTTCTATTTTTATCATTCATAAACCTTTCCTGTGGTCATGTGATGTCCCACAAAAAATTTGGGCCCGATCGGTTCAGCCGTTTTGACGTTTATTGGATACAAACAAACAAACAGACAAGCCAAATTTATATATAGATATGATTCTTTTGATACTTATATAATACATTTATCTAACAATGACTGATATTGTATTTTCTCAATTCAGCAAATAAAACCCTAAAAATGTTTGACGCTCCCTGCTAGCATTTATAATTTAAAAAAAAAAAAGATTTCTCTTGAAAATATACACTCCTAAAATTTTTTAACCAGAATTAGTAGCTACAGAAAACTAAATTAATCGCGATTATGTATGAAAAATAACTTGTTTTATGAAATAAATTTGAATTTAAAAAGATCAACTATCAAACAAATATTTCCCTATACTACCTGCTGTTGGCCCTGCTGTTGCTGTTGCTGCTGCTGCTGCTGCTGCTGCTGCTGCTGCTGCTGTTGTTGTTGTTGTTGTTGAAGCTGCTGCTGTTGTTGCTGTTGTAATTGTTGTTGCTGTTGCAATTGCTGTTGCTGTTGAAGATGTTGCTGCTGCTGTTGTTGTTGAAGTTGTTGTTGCTGTAAACTCATCATATCTAAGGTGTGTAAAGGATAAAAAAGTGAAATCATAAAATACGCAAAATAAGGATGAACATTTTTTCTGGATTCATTTTCAAGTACCAACATAGAATTCTACTAGAAATTCCAAGAAATGTTTTTTGTTTTAAAAAATATAAAGAAAAGGGCCGTCGCATATGGGTGTTACTGTTAATGATAAGAAAAGTTTTAAATTCCCTAGTGAAAATTAAATATTTGATTGTCTTAGAATCGTCTTAAAGACCCAAGCTCATATCAGTTTAAATATGTTGAAAATTGTTGAAGTTATAGGAAAATTGGTGAAGTTATAGGAAAATTTGTGAAGTTATAGGAAAATTGGTGAAGTTATAGGAAAATTGGTGAAGTTATAGGAAAATTGGTTAAGTTATAGGGAAATTGGTGGAGTTTTAGGAAAATTGGCGAAGTTATAGGAAAATTGGTGAAGTTAAAGGAAAATTGGTGAAGTTATTGGAAAATTGGTGAAGTTATAGGAAAATTGGTGAAGTTATTGGAAAATTGGTGGAGTTTTAGGAAAATTGGCGAAGTTACAGTAAAAGTGGTGAAGTTATAGGAAAATTGGCAAAGCTATAGGAGAATTGGTGAAGTTATAGGAAAATTGGTGAAGTTATAGGAAAATTGGTGAAGAAAATGCTGCAGTAAAAAAGACTTCTGGGTCCAAGCACAAACGATACAATTTTAAAAGCAATACTTTAACATTCTTAATATCAAGTTTTTGAATTTGTTACATTGCATTGAATTTAATATCCCTAATAAAAAATACTTTTCTTGTTTTGTTAAAGAATTGATTTTTCATAGCAGAATTTGAAAAAACATTATTTTCAGATATTTATTCATTATTGACTGTCCCGTAATAAATCAGCCACTATTCAGTTGCAACATATATTTTACTGATTACCTGGAAATATCGGCTGATAATCAGCTATTTTTAGAGCAACAAGCCAATAGTCAGCCTGGAGAGAGTTTTCTCTATAACTCGGCCATTTAAAGTCTGAAATTAGAAATTCAAGAGTGGAAGATGATTATAAAAATAAAAGCGTTGCGACTAAAATATTTTTGATTTACATACATTGCAAATACATAATACATGCAATACATAGAAAGAGAGAAAGTTAAAAATAAATTGATTGTTTGCATGGAACAGTACAAAGTCAGTTTTATCAAAGCGTGGATAAAAATACAGTTTATCTGTAAAATTAGCAACCTGTTTTATTAGTAGCAGTAGTAGTATTACTACGAATAGCGTTTTATTTCTAGGAAATAATCGTCATAGCTCTAACATAGAACTTTGACTGGACTTCAGACTTTACACGCTTAAATTTTGATTCAATGTTTTCATACTGAAAGACGTCAAATTATTAAAATTAATATACATAATATTATGATAATGTTTCTTTGGGCAAAATTTTGTACAATTTTAGTTTAGGTTTGATTAATTATATTATTGTAGGTAATAGGTATTCTAGGTCGGGGTCTGAAGACCGTAAGGACAATATAGACAAAAAAAGGACAAAATTCAGGATGCCGACAAGAAAGTGCAAAAAAGTACTAAATGAGAATAAGAACAATAAGAAGAGGGACAAAAGGGACAAAAGAAGGGGATTGATGTGGACAAAAGAAGGGGATTGGGGTAAAAAAAGGACCAAAAAGGATTAAGGACAAATTAGAAAACAAGAATAAAAAGGACAAGAAGAAAGTGGTTAAATCCCAACTTTGAAAAAAAAGTGCAAGAAAAGACGAGACAGGGTTAAGATGAAAGGACAGGATAAAAGTCAGACTAAGTAAGACAAATCAAGGACAGGATAAAGGATGGACTATGGGCAAGAAGAAGGAGTAGGATCAAGGTTGGACTGGAAGAATGACTAGGATCAAGGTTGGACTGGAAGAAGGACTTAGATCAAAGTTGGACTATAGACTGGAAGAAGGACTAAGATCAAGGTTGGACTATACACTGGAAGAAGAACTCAGATCAAGTTTGGACTAAAGACTGGAAGGAGGAGTAGGATCAAAGTTGGACTGGAAGGACTAGGATCAAGGTTGGATCGGAAGAATGACTAAGATCAAAGTTGGAATTTAGACTGTAAGAAGGACTAAGATCAAGGTTGGACTTTAGACTGGAAGAAGGATTAGGATCAAGGTTAGACTATAGACTAGGATCGGACGAGTTTTGACTGAATCCACTCGTCCGTGAGTTCCTCTAGTTCCCTGATCTCGTAAACATTCTGAGATTGAATCTAAAAATAAATAAAGAAATTAAAAAAATTAAAAACTACAAATCAAGATTTTATTAAAAATGGTCAACTGGTAGTTAATAATTATGTAATGTGCACTCACTTGTTTCTTTAAAAAAGCTTGTTATGCTACAAAATAAAAATCAACAGTAAAACGTTAAAATTTCTTCTATTCAATTACAATTACTTAAAAATTATTTTGGTGTACAATTTTTAGATATGAATCATGCATCCACTCTCCCCCCGTTCAGTTTCGTTGCTATATTTTGATTATTAGATGTAAAAAAAAAACGTTAATTTGGTCCAAAGTTGGGGCTCTAGTTCGGGGTTCCAGCGAACAAAACGTTGCGAAATTTTCGCAAAAATAAATGAAGCGAAAAAGAAGCGAAATTTCTCGAAATGCAAAAATATTTTCGCCAAATGCGAAAATTTCGCGGAAATGCGAAATTTTGTTAACTAAAAATGTTTTATCATAATCATGTATAACAACAACAAGTAGCAAGTGTAAAAAAGTGTAAAAGTAAAATTTTATAACGTATCTTGGAAGTATGGATAGTTATTAAGCAGGGTGAATTTAAAATATTCCAAATTATTTTGGTTCTTCCCGTAGTAGATTTTTTATTGTGGATGCAAGATCTTAACGGTCGAGAAAGTACTTTCAAGCAAATCTATGAATTGTCTGATGTCTCCTAAGAATGAATGTTTGCAACTTTTCCGCTAAACTGGTGCATTTTATTTTAAAAATTCTTTATTTTTCGCGAAATTTTCGGGATTTTTTTTTTGCATAATGTCCATTTTTTACGCGAAATTTTCGCACTATATTTTTCAAAACTTCCGCATTTTATCGCGAAAATTTTCGCATTTATCGCGAGCGAACGAAATGCGAAAATGAAGCGAAATGATCGCGAAAAAAAAAATACTTTTCGCTGGAAACCCTAGGCTCTAGCTACCCCTTGACAGTCTGTGAGTAAATTGACAGTAAAAGAAAAACATGCATTTAAGACCATTTGTTGAAAACTTAAATGTTAAGTTCCGAATCAAAATTTAATTATTTTTGATGGAGAAGTGTTCAAAATAAACCTGTGCGCTGTTTTATGAGGAAATTTTAATAAACATTGTTAGCGAATATTTTAGGTAAGCTTAAGACCATTTTAGGGCTTAGCTCATTGGCCACTGATATGGGTCAAGTACAATAGGATTAAGAGCTGCTACTATGGATGGGAAAATAGTATATTTGGAACTCAAGGAGAAAATAGTATATTTGGAACACAAGGAAGAGAAAATAGTATATTTGGAACACAAGGAGAAAATAGTATATTTGGAACAAGGAAACTCGAAAATTATATTTTACCATTACCTTATTCACCAAGGACAACTTCGATCCAGCATACATCATCTGGAGTTCAGGTTTACAATCCCTGAAATAATTACATCATCTGGAGTTCAGGTTTACAATCCCTGAAATGAATACACCATCTGGAGTTCAGGTTTACAAATCCCTGACATAAAAACACCATCTGGAGTTCAGGTTTACAATCCCTGAAATAATTACATTCAGGTTTACAATCCCTGACATAATTACACCATCTGGATTTCAGGTTTACAATCCCTAAAATAATTACATCATCTCGAGTTCAGGTTTACAATCCCTGACATAAATACACCATCTGGAGTTCAGTTTTACAATCCCTGAAATAATTACATCATCTGGAGTTCAGGTTTACAATCCCTGAAATAAATACACCATCTGAGTTCAGGTTTACAATCCTTGACATAACCATCTGGAGTTCAGGTTTACAATCCCTGAAATAATTACAGTTCAGGTTTACAATCCCTGACATAAATACACCATCTGGATTTCAGGTTTACAATCCCTAAAATAATTACATCATCTCGAGTTCAGGTTTACAATCCATGACATAAATACACCATCTGGAGTTCAGTTTTACAATCCCTGACATAATTACATCATCTGGAGTTCCGGTTCAAAATCCCAGAAATAATTACGTCATCTTGAGTTCAAGTTTACAATCCCTGACATAAATACATCATCTTGTGTTCAGGTTTAAAATCCCTGACATAAATACATTATCTGGAGTTCAGGTTTACAATCCCTGACACAATTACATCATCTCAAGTTCAGGTTTACAATCCCTGAAATAAGTACAGCTTCTGTAGTTCAGGTTTACAACCCCTAAAATAATTTCACCATCTGAAGTTCAGGTTTTCAGGTTTATAGAAAATATATAGTGGGAATGAATTACAATAACTTTGGGATTAAAATATGAAGCAAAGTGGGAATGAATTAGCATACCTTCCGGATGAAAATATGAAAAAAGTGGGAATAAATTAACATACCTTGGGGATGAAAATATGAAGCAAAGTGGGAATGAACTCCTTCCGTCTGAGTGCTGCAGTGGGTAACTGAACAGGACAAACCTAAACAGAATCCATAAAAATATGGAAGTAAATAAAACTTATTTTATGTATCTGATTATCATATTTGGTTAATCCATTAGTACCATCAGAAATACCGCGTATGTTCTCGTGAACAATATCAAGAGTCGCAGTCAGTTCTTATAACCGTCCAGCAGCTCAGCTAATGTAACCGCCTGCAGGTCAGGCTACAGGGATTAGGTCTAGGTTTGGGTTGAACTGAACCGGCCAAACGTTGACCGCGCAGAGTAGCCGGTATAAATACCCAGGGTGTTTAACTCTACATTACAGTACTCAACTAATCATTGGATATTGCACAGTATTTAGTAGAACCGGCGTAAATATGAATAAGATCAGTTTTCTTCTCCTCATTCTTCTCCAGGGTCTCCTCTCATCAGGATACACTTTTCTTGTCAACCCTGGAGACAAGAACAAAGAAATCAGTCACAGGGAGAACTTGAACCCAGCCAGCTCTATTGAAGCAGAACAACAGTTTAAATCAGATTTGGAGAAGCAGTTGAGGATAGCTGTGGCAGATCTGGGGTTGAGTAAAGAGACTGTTCCCCAGGAACATTTCCGTTTCCTCTTCAAGAAACCCAGCGCAGAGTTTAAGGCGAAGAAACAATATATTTTGAGCAAGGTCAAACCCAGAAAGAACTCCAGGTGGACTCAACAGTAGACTGAACTAGTTCACAAAATATATATCTTATCTATCTATTTAATGGAGATTAATATCTTATATCTTGTTTACATCAAATATACTTAAGATTTTTTATTTTGTTTTAATGTCAGGACATTGTTTAGTTCACTAGAAAAATATATTTAATATTCAATGGTATGCCGGAATGATTCATTATTCTCGTTTTTTAATTTAATCTGTACGATAAAGCTCTTCGCTTATATATATATTAATATGTATCTTCTTAAAATAAGTCTATAAGTCTATTGTTTATTAATATTGGTTATTATATATTTAAATGTTAGGTATAGCTGGCTAAACGGCTGGACCGAATGGGCTGACGTTTTGTGGGAACCCATGGGTATCCTTGGGGCAACAAAGGCATATTTTTTTAATTCGTTTTTTTTTCAATTGTTACTAACATATCACGGGCAACGCCAGGAACTTCACCTATATACTTTTCTTGTTCATGTTCTGGTAAAGAATCTCTAACCTGAGTTTATGTTCTGGTAAAGAATCTTTAACCTGGGTTCATGTTCTGGTAAAGAATCTCTAACCTGAGTTTATGTTCTGGTAAAGAATCTCTAACCTGAGTTTTTGTTCTGGTAAAGAATCTTTAACCTGGGTTCATGTTCTGGTAAAGAATCTCAAACCTGAGTTTATGTTCTGGTAAAGAATCTGTAACCTAGGTTGGTGTTCTGGTAAAGAATCTCTAACCTGAGTTGGTGCTCTGGTAAAGAATCTTAACCTAAATTTATGTTCTGGTAAAAAATCTCTAACCTGTGTTGGTGTCCTGGTAAAAAATCTCTAGTTCCTAGGTTGCTGTCCTGGTAAAGAATCTCTATTCTGGGTTGATATTCTATTAAAGAATCTCTAACCTGGGTTGATGTTCTGGTAAAAAATCTCTAACCTGGGTTGGTGTTCTGGTAAAAAATCTCTAACCTGGATTGGTGTTCTGGTAAAGAATCTCTAACCTAGGTTTGTGTTATGGTAAAAAATCTCTAACCTAGGTTGGTGTTCTGATAAATAATCTCTAACCTGAGTATATTTTCTGGTAAAGAATCTCTAACCTGGGTTCATGTTCTGGTAAAGAATCTCTGCCCTGAGTTGGTACTCTGGTAAAAGAATCTCAATCTGAGTTTATGTTCTGGTAAAAAATTTCTAACCTGGGTTGGTGTTCTGGTAAAGAATCTCTAACCTGGGTTGGTGTTACTCTGGTAAAAGAATCTCAATCTGAGTTTATGTTCTGGTAAAAAATCTCTAACCTGGGTTGGTGTTCTGGTAAAGAATCTCTAACCTGGGTTGGTGTTCTGGTAAAGAATCTCTAACCTGGGTTGGTGTTCTGGTAAAAAATCTCTAACCTGGGTTGGTGTTCTGGTAAAGAATCTCTAAGCTCCTCTGCAGAAGTATCCTCCAAGGTTTCATCACAAACAATTGTCTGAGAGTCCTTGTCAACCTAGAATAGTATCAGCTTTAGAGATTTTAAAATAGATCTAAGGTTTAAAAAAGATATAAAAAATTGTGGCTCGAGAAGATGCAAGATGATTTTAAGGAAATGTGAAAAATTGATGCTGGAAGGGATGAAAAATGGGGTCACGGCGGCGGAATGAAAAATTCCGTTACGGTGGGATAAAAGAGTTGGTTACTGTGGGATGAAAAGAGTCACAGAGGGATAAAAAAAATAGTTACAGAGGGAATTTGGGCCATGGAGGGATGATAAATTGAGGCAAAGAGAGATAAAAATTGGGTCAAGCAGGGATGAAATATTTGGTTACGGAGGGGCAAAAAAATGAGTCACAGAGGGATAAAATATTGGGTCACGGAGGGATGAAATATTGAGACACAAAGAGATGAAAAATTGCGTGACGGCGGGATATAAAATTGGGTTACAGAAGGATGAAAAATTGGGTTACGTAGGGATGAAAAATTGGTTCACGGGGGGATGAAAAGCTGGGTCACAGTGATATGAATGTTGATTGTTGGGTCACAGAGGGATGAAATATTGGGTCAGTGCGGGATGAAAAATTCAGTTACGGTGGGATGAATAATTGGGTCTAGAAGGACGGAAAATGGTTTAAATGGAGTCTAAAGAGAGGGGGGATGGTCTAACAGGATTGCATGTGTAGGAATAAAGGGAACATCCACGTAATTTTGATTTACCCTTCGTACATGCCATATTCACAAAAATCCCCTTTAAACATTTTTCTGAGGAAAGATAACATGAATATAACAGGTTTTCTTAATGAAATTATGGTTTCCTTAAAATAGTGACTTTTTCTTCATTGTGGCTCATATATAGGGGTAATAGTTAGTTACCAATGCAATCCTTTGATTTTTTCAGGGGTGTATATTTTGAAGAATTACCCCATGGGAAAACACGAAAAAAAACATTAAAAATTGGTTTAAAATAACAAGAAAATATTTTTAAATTGGGGGAGGGGTGGTGATTTTCAAGAAAATATATCACACTGGATTTACATTCCTTTGAAGCTGGGATGCAAGAATGGGGAAAAGAGATTTCTTAAATTTTACGAACCTTCATGACAATGGCAGCACAGCTGATTTCTTTCCGAAACCTATAGTAGAAGAAAATGAGAAAACCACTAACAAAGGAAATGAACACTTGACTAATAAACTCATATCTGATTTTTAAAACCTAATTGTGTAAACTGTAACCCTTAGATATTTAAAACTTGCCGACACTTTAATCTTACAGAATTCATAGTTTGAAATATCAAAGATATGTATGTACAAGGCTTGGGAAATTAGAATTACAAGATTGGAAAATTAGAATTTGTGGTAAGTGCCGGATTCCTTTTTAGACATTAAAAGCATTATTGCAATTATTGCATTATTACAATACCGCTTTTCTATTTTTGAAACTTTTCCAATAAACTAATTTACTTTTAGAAAAAGTTATTGAAGACTTTATTAGTCTTTTTTTGAGTGCATTGTGAAAGATCAAAGAAAATAAGAATGATGAAAATATAAATTTTATGGATTTTTAAATATAATGTTTGACCTGAACTCTGTCAGCTGTTTCTCTAGATCAGAATGAACTGAACAAACTTCTACGTTTCCGGCCATTTTCTTCAAAATTTCTTATCTATTTTTCATCTGAAAATATGAATTATATTTCTTTTGTTATTTAAACCATTACTGTCGATAAATTGTAATTTGTAAAAGACGATGCTAAATTTTTTTTTCAAAAATGTAAATTTTTTTTTTCAATTGTATATTTTACGTAAATAAAAGGTGCGATTCTTTAAAATCAGATAAATAGATGAGCAGGTTGTCTTAAATGAAAACTTTAAGAAAATGTTTTAAAATACTTGGTACGGTTAAATTTTTGTAAATTTATTTAACAATAGTACCGAATTTAATACATTTAAAATCGGACATAATAGACATATTTTTAAATTTTGTTAAATTCTTTGTTTTAACAAGGTTATCACAGTATTTGATATGTTTCAAAATTTAGGAAAAAGCAACTAATAAAAAAAATGGAAAGGCAAACATATAGGTCTACATATAAACAAACATTTATAGGTAGTTTTAGCAAATATTGATGAAGCATTGTGCATAATGATAAATCGATCGTGCTAGTATCATATTTAGCAGATTTTTCTGTAAATATAAGTTTATCATATATAAACAAAAACCTTGCTTTAAGTACATTGTACACAGTAAATAAGAAAATAGCGTAAAGAATACTTAAATATTATTTAAACTAAAGAACAACAATGCTTTAAATTCAATCAAAATCAAAATATACGATTTAAGCTTTTGTGAAGTTTGACTACCATATAACAAAGAAAGGTTAGTTTCCTCATTTTCAGACCTAATTTATTATTAATTTCGCATTTCTTTAAAAGTATTGATTTTAACGATCCCAATTGAATTTTTTTTAACATTTTGTGCGTATTTTTATATATTTCTCTTGAAACCCTGCCAATCGCATGTTAGGGTAACGGTATTTTTCATATGAAAAACTTAAACAATTTCATCGTAAATAAAAGTTTCCTTTAAAATTCATTAGTTTTCCCCATTTTAATAGTATGCCCCTGGGTAGGAACAATATTAAAAATGTAAAATTGCGCACTTTTTAGTACATCTCAGTCATAAACACTAGTATGTACTAACATGTACACCAGAACATAAAGTACGTATGTACAAGGAGAGATTAGGCTTCCAGAGCTGGGTACTCCAAGATCCAACAACTGGACTTTCTAAATAAAAACAAAAATATGGAATAAAACAAAATAAAACAATTTTCTGAATCGTTATCAATAAAAAGATTCGCCGCATCAAAAAATTAGGATGCGGCTCCAGACAGTTTTTCAGAATACGGAAATTGCTTAAAAATGACCCAAGGTCTGAGCAAGATAAAAAATTATTTATCAAGGGCTTAGGATCCATTTCCTTTTTATGTGGATTCGGATCCTGAATCAGCCCTGAAATATTGGATTCGGATCCTGAATCAGCCTTGAAATATTGGATCCGGATCCTGAATCAGCCTTGAAATATTGGATCCGGATCCTGAATCAGCCCTGAAATATTGGATCCGGATCCTGGCCATAAACTTCGAATACTGATTTTTTTAACAAAGAAAATTTTACTAATTTGTTATTCTTTTTTTTCGCTGACTTTTAAGCATGAACATTGAACAATTCCAAAAATTTGGAAATTTATAAGAATCTCTTATTTTTGTAAGCAAAAAGTTTTTTATTTAGGTTTTGGTTTATATTTTGCCCTTGGATCCCGATCCATGGATCCGCATGTTTTTGTGGATCCAGATCTTAAGCACTGAATTTGGCTTAGATATAACCGGTTTATGTCCTCGTTAAATTAGTGCCATTTAACCTTACATTAACGATTATGATATCTTATATAACAGAGCTCACAAGTAACGGTGAAAACTAGAATTTAATATTATTTGTAACCAGTGCTTAGGATCCGGATTCGTTGGATCCGCAAGATTTTGGCTCCCTAGATCCGGATCCGGATCTAAGGGGTAAAATATCAAGCAAAAACTGCAAATAAAACTTTTTTACTCCTAAAACCAAAATTTGAACATTTGAAAAAAAGAGATTATACAATTTCCTCATTTCTGAATGGTTCATCAAGTTTTAGGATAAAAATATGCGAAAAAAATAAAACTTAACTTATAGATGATGAACTATAAATTCATTGACAGTGTCAAACCTTTAAAGCATCCTGCCCAGGACGGAGTTGAACCTGAACCTGGCGGAGGAGCTCCAGGGTCTGGGATAAGGAGGAAAGGTTCTCGTCCTGTGTCTCCAGGACCCTGGAGATGTTTCTTGTTCTTATCTCCAGCTTTTCTGCTAGATTTCTCACCTCAGTTATATTCTTATCCTTCAATAGATTTCAAAATCTTTTAAACCTTATTTTATGAAAAAGTTAATTTACATCAATATGGCTTAATTTTTTCGAAGAGACCCAAAAATATATGTGCATGTTTTAATGAGATAATATTGCGTAAAGATTTTCTTTTAACAACTGATTAACAAACTAGTTAAATAATACACAAACAAAATTTTAAGCTATTAAAAAAATCTACTTTAACACCAGGTTCAGTAAATTTCTTTATCAAAGGTTTGTGAAATAAAGAATATTGCAGAGAGAAAATAGTAATAAATTATTCATTTTCAGAGAAAGTCGTTTTAATTCTTGTTACTATAAAATAGTCCTTTACAACAAAAAACGTCAGTTCTAGCAAAATATTTTACCATTTATCTCTTAACTTAAATAGCGGTTTGAAAATCGCTTAACAATTTACAGGGTGGCCAAAACTTTTTTGAAAAAATCCGTACAAAAATCCGTACATTTTCAGAGGAAATCCGTACAATTTTCGAAAAAAAATCCGAACTATCAGTACATTTTTTGGAACAAATCCGTACATTTTTTTTTTAAAAATCCGTACAATTTTCGAAAAAATCCGTACAATTAGTACAATTTTCGAAAAAAAATCCCTGCAATCCGTACATTTAAGAAAAATAAAACCATTTTTGAAAATATTATTCAACACTGTCTCACCCCCTCAGCAACCAATGATGTTCCCTCAAACAACCTATATTCCTGGTAGTAAAAACACTACTGTAGGTATTTGAATGCTTGGATGAGAACCCGGAAATAATGAAAAAATNGACAGAGAAACAGATAGACACATACACATATAGATAAACAGAGAGACAGATAGGATATATGAACAGATAAATAAAAAGATAGATAAACTGACATGCAGATAGATATACAGATGGATAGACAGATAGCTAGATAGATAGCTAGACAGATAGCTAGATAGATAGCTAGACAATAGACATATAGCTAGACAGAGAGCTAGACAGATAGACAGATAAATAGACAGGTAGCTAGACAGTTAGCTAGACAGATAGATAAACCATTCTGAAATGAACACTTCTTGAACATATTCTCAAATGAACACCTCTGGGATCTCGAAAATTATGAATGAATTTTGATTGTCAATTGAAACGTTAATCAATCTAATATTATCTAGAATGCAGAAAATAAGTTAAACAAACCTCATTTTGACGAGATTTTTTTTGAAATTTTCATGAAAAACTCGCTGAAATGAGTGAAAATTTTAAAAAACCGGTGTATTTCCAGGATAAAAATCCGTACAATCCGTACAATTTGAAAAAAAATCCGTACAATCCGTACAATGCGTACAATTTTTGGGTTACAAAATAAAAAATCCGTACATTTTGGCCACCCTGAATTTAGGATCAATCACTTTGCGTGTGTCGGTTCGTAATGTAAAGTACTTCACAAACCTTGCTGATAAGAGAAAACCACAATGGTCATCTTTAAATACATCTACTTTATATTAGTTAACAGGTAAAATTTTGTTAGAAAAAAAAGCATTCTTAAAGATGGTAACAAAAGTCCACTAACCTGCTCTGATGCTATTCTGGCAATATTCTCGTTCATGATTCTTAATTTATTTTTAAGTTCTGTGTTCTCTAAGGTCAAGGATGCAATGTCCGCCGTGTTCTGCCCTTCTCTCAAGTCTAGTCGTTGAATTCTACAAAAAACAGAACATTTTTTAAATGACCAAGCAATATATATATATATATATATATATCAGTTGAAACGCAACAATCTTCTTATAACATTTTATTCATAAACAAATTGTTTCATGCTTTTATGCAATCATCAGTATGAATATATATATATATATATTTGATGCGCTTAGTTAGTTATACTTTTATTGAACAACTGACATAACTTCTAAATCGATTGTACTGACCTCTCATGACCCCTGAGAAGCTTAATGGTAAAAAATTTCAAAATAAATTGAAAGCCTCTTTAAGAAAACAAGGAAAATCTGCGAATTTTTTTAGTTTTGTGATTCACGAGAAATTGGTAACATGAATAGCAATATTGAAAAAAATATTGTAATTGGAATAGGCTTTGAAAACCTATTATAAATTGAATTATAGTTCTAATCAAATATCTGAACCAATTTTATGTGTTCGACAAATAAATCATAATAACATATAAATAATACTTTTTGTTTGCTACTTCAGTTAATTCAAAGATATAAAACATTCCACGAATAAACAATAGTCCCCCCCCCCCTCAAATTTGTACTTGACCATTATTTTTCAACAAAGTTGAATAATTATTTTGTATCAGTTTAGGGTTAGGTAAAGACAATTTCTGGGCCGAGCGCTGCGGCCGGGACAGGTTGGGGTGCCAAGCGCCCATACTAGGGGGTCGGGCACAGCGCCCACGTGTCCAACTTAGACCATGCGTAATATATTAAATATAAGTAATTTATAGAAGCATTCTTTAGAAATTTACTAAATCATGTCCTGAGAGAACTATAAAAGTTCACTGACCTGTCCAATAAGTCCTCAACATGACCATCAAGTTTACTAGCAATACTATCAGTCTTCATGTTGTAAAAGGTGAACATTATGATACAAATAAATACCAATATTATCATCAGAACTATCAGAATTGAATACAAGGCAAACCTTAAAATAAAAACCAAAATTAAAAATTTTGAAAATCCGCCGAAGAATAAGTTTATATCTAAAATTCCCACACATTTCTTTATGCTCTACGGAGTTGTCCAAAGTTAAATTACATCATTCAAAAGTTTCGAATTTCAACTTAATAAGAATCTTTTTTCATAAGAAATTTCACTTTAAACAAGACTTACTTCTTAGGTTTTGCTGCAATTTTGTCAGCTACACTTTTAGGTATCAAACTCTCATAAGGGGGTGGTAAATCTTCTTCCATTTTCTGAAATATATTAAATATACTGTCAAACAAATGAAAGCACAATGTGCTCGGACTACAACTAAAACTGCAATATTTTCACGCCAGTCACATATATATATATATATATATATCATATGGATATAAGTGGTCATGTGGGCGCAGCGCCAGCCCCCCTAGCCTGTCTTAGACGCAGCGCTCGGTCCCGTAGCCTTCCTAACCGCAGCGCCCGGTNGATGACCTTTTCCCTTCGATTTAGAGGAAAGAGTCCTTGATGATCCTAATAAATTTGTACATGCAGATCTCGTATGCAACTCATGCCATGGATAGTATTGGTCATGTGGCCGTAGCGCCCGGACCCCTAGCCTGTCCTAGCCGCAAAGCTCCGCCAAGAGGGGTCTAAAAATCGTTCTCTAGGACAGACTAATAGAATTTCACAATGGTTAAGTTAACAGATTCTAGACAGTAAACACGAATATGCTTGAAAATGACGTTTTTAAATGGAGGTTAATTAATATTTAATTACTTATTTATATTTTAATGCAGTACACTTGCTAGAATCAATCATTGAGCGATCTTTCTTGATTCTCAAATTCTTGATTTTCAATTTTCAATTTGGATTTTGGAAGTCACGAACAATGCGCGGCAAAATTCCACAACAATCAATGGTAATGTTACATCGTCTATACGCACCATCCGCTCTATTGAACTTCTGACATACTAACTTTCCGACCTACTGCAATATAGGACCTACGCCAGCTGATTATTTTTGTATTATTTAAGGGTTAGTTTAGGTAAAGACAATTTCTGTGCCAAGCGCTTTGGCTGGGACAGGCTACTGATCGGACCGAGCGCCACGGCTAGGATAGGCACTGCGGCCACAAGTCCATTAAGCAGCTGTAAAACGACGTACTAGTAGGTCGGATGTGTATTATAGTGAATTTGGCGTAGATGGAGTATAGCGGATTTGCGTAGGTCGAAAGATACACCATCCAATCAATTGTCAAAATAACAAAGACGACATCTAAACTTATCGGAACTAGATATACTTGAGTGTTTTCATGTCTGAATGGATAAGATAAAAAAATCTAAAAATAAGCTGGGTTATCAGGGCCATACTGAAGGTTTAGCCGTAGTGCAAGCGTACGAGAGCTTCAGTGTAGAAGGGGGGGAGGGGATTTAATCGTGCACCCCCTATAGAGGACTTTGCCCCCGGCCCCCCCAAAAAAAACAAAATATTGATTTAATTTTTTATCTATATTTCAAAGAACTCTTTTATACTGCTTGGTTTAGAACATTGTTGAATATAATAACAGGTTATTTAAATATTTTCTCCCGTAGCACTATAAATTTTCATGTTATAGTTATATTTCATAAATAAATAATTATTAAAAAAATCCTTGAAAAATCTTTACCCCTTTTCAAATTTCTATAGTTTCTTTGCTGATTTTTTTTGAGTTCGACGTACATACAGGGTGTCCCACGAAACATGACAGTATGCAGGACGACATGAATGTCGTCTTGATTTTTGATATAATTTGCTGCGTTCGATTGTCAACCTAATTTTAGAAGTAAATGTCTAGAGATAATAATCACAAAATTTCCCTTGTCCTGCCATTTCCAAAATGTGGTCTGCCTTTTTTGTGCTTTCAATATTGCCCGAGATATGAAGAATTTCGTTCAGATTTCGACAATTTTGCTTTTATTTAACAAAATTGAAATCTGAACCAAACTCTTTATATCTCCGGTAATATTGAAAGCACAAAAAACGCAGACCACTTTTTGGAAATGCCAGGGCTAGGAGAATTATGTGATAATTGTTTCAAGAATCATACATGTTATAGTAGATAGTAGAATAAATGTCACAAATAAATTCAAATACCAAAGACGACTTTCAAGTCGTTTTGCTATTGTCATGTTTCGTGGGACACCCTGTATCAAAAAGGATAAAAAACATATCTTTTGATGTCCATCCATATGGATGAGACTTGTGAGACGTTATTATAGTGAATTTATACATTTATCTATTATTTATATTATGCATGATTTCCTTCAACAGCATGGTATACAGTACACTTGTTTCTTTAATCATTAAATAAGCCAGTGAAATATTATATTCCAAAACTTTGTATTCCCTAATCAATAATAAGCACGGTGGAGGGGTGGTGACTGTTTGCATGTACATTATACATAATACGGTACATATTGATGATGAAAACTATGCTGCAGGGTTGAACATTATATGGCACTGTTCAAATAACTGAACTGTTTACAATATTAACCAATTATGTTTCACTAAAAAATGTTAGTTTTTATATTTCCAACATTTTGACTTTTAGTACAGTGAAACCCTTCATAACGAATACATCGGAAGAATTTATCACATGTCGTCATGACAATTTTTCAATGAGTTTCATACTATATTTCGTAAATTTCAGTATTTGCGAAAATAAATAAATAGCCATGAATATGCGGGAACAGTTTTAAAGACTTCCATATAATTATTTAATTAAAAAACTAAATATCTGCAACATTCCATTATCAGAAAGTGAAGAATACGACATTTGATGAATTCTTGCGATGTATTCGTTATTAAGGGTTTCACTGTATTACTTTGTGAAAAGTACATGTTCTTTACTCAGGGGTCGCACTGTGTACATGGTTTACCTGTACTAGGATGAGACTGCAGTAAAGACAACGTGAAACTCAATACCTTTGTAATCTACTATAACTGGAGTATTAAATTATTAAAAACTAGTATTGCAAGTAGAAGCTGTTATTTTAAGCAGGAATGCAACTTTTTAAACTTAACTTTTTACTTTAAATCTTTTGGTCTATGAATGGTATCCATGCACAATTAATCCCTGCCAATCATACATATCAGTTTTCAGCAAATTTGCAAAACTTTTAAAACTATTTTGAATTTCTGACATTCATGAGAAAGTTAATTTTAGGAAATGATGACCTTTTCCCTTCGATTTAGAGGAAAGAGTCCTTGATGATCTTAAACGATTCTTAGGATCATTTGCAGGGGTGCAATTCAGCNGTTCATCGAAAAACTCGCAAGTGAAATTATTTTCTAAAAACGCATTTTCCAAGTCAGTTTTTGTAGCTTTAAAAAAGTCGAGTTTAGACTCACTGTTTAGTTGTTGGTACTCAGAGTCAGCTAGGTCAGGTTGACCCATGTACTCGGGTACCAGGAATACTAGAAAGACTCTCAAGAAAGTCAGAAATACACATAAACAAAACAAATAAATAAATCACCATTAAATATGAAGGATGTTATAAGCTGGCGGCTCCCGCACAACAAGGAGCATCTAAATAAAAAGAGTATCATATTATGAAAATAAGTAATAGTTATGTCTGTGGCCAGAACTTCCACCAATGACAGTGCAGTATCCAATCCATGTAATAAATCCAGAGGCCCATAGTAAATCTAAATAAATTACGTTGTCCATTTAGCTAAATGTGCTCATTAGTAAATATGTAAATCATGTATTGCAATTACCAAATCTAGATACGTTATAGATATATATTACTCTGGCATACCAAGGTGGGAATGCCTAAACAACGTAAAAAAAAAAAAGCATAACTTGCAATTACTCTATTAAGACCTAACTCTTATCTATCATGAAGAAATATACTCAGTTGATATAAAGACTCTGATTTGATTGCTGCAGAGAGTGTAATTTGGTTCTTGTTGAAACATATGAGCTGATAACAGAGCTGATAAGATGTGGGAAACAGGAAATATTAACAAGGAACCAGTTCCCTGCAATAATTCAGGAAAAGAAGAACAGATATTACATGATTGCAGGAATGGTATGAGGATTTCAGAAAGCCTTTCCAAGAATGGGAAAGAAGAATCCAAACAGGAACAGGAAACCAGTTGTTGCAATGGATACAGTTTTGGCAGAGAACAGTTCTAACAACACAAGTCTGAAAACCCTGAAATTGAATGATATTAATCATGCGGGAAAGAAGGATACTGATTTGAGAAATATAGTTTAAAAATCAAGACCTTAAATCCTGATTTCCCTGGAAACCAGAAGCATTCCAGAAAAATGCAGGGGGTATTGAGTTTAAACAATAGGAATAAGAAGAATGATGAGAAAAAGTTGTAATGGATGAAAGAAGATGCACAGCAAGTAGAGGTAGAGAAAGAAGAACACCCAGACAAGCAAAGTAAATATATGCATAGATAAAGTTTGTAGTAATCTTTTAAGGGGGGGGGCACAACAAAATGTGCCCCACCCCCCTACACAAATGCTCTCGTACGCCCCTGACAACAATGATGATAACCATGATGATAACAATCATGACAACAATGATGATAACCATGATGACAACAATGATGACAACAATGAAGATAACAATGATGATAACCATGATGATAACAATAATGACAACAATGATGATAACAATGATGATAACAATGATGATAACAACAATGATAACAATGATGATGACAATGATGATAACAATGATGATGACAATGATGGTAACAATGATGATAACAATGATGGAAGCAATGAAGATAACAATGATGGTAACAACTATGATAACAATGATGATGACAATGATGATAACAATGATGATAAGAATGATAATAACAATGATGATAACAATGATGGTAACAACTATGATAACAATGATGATAACAATGATGATAAGAACAAGGATATACAGGGTTCAAGGGAGGAATTATTAATAAAAACAACAAAATGTGCCCCCCCCCCCCNAATGATGATAACAATGATGATAACAATGATGATAACAATGATGATAACAATGATGATAACAATGATGGTAACAATAATGATAACAATGATGGTAACAATGATTATAACAATGATGATAACAACAATGATAACAATGATGATGAAAATGATGATAACAATGATGATGACAATGATGATAACAGTGATGAAAACAAGGATGATAACAATGATGGTAACAATAATGATAACAATGATGGTAACAATGATGATAACAATGATGATAACAACTATGATAACAATGATGATAACAATGATGATAACAATGATGATAACAATGATGATAACATTGATGATAACAATGATGGTAACATTGTTGATTACAATGATGGTAACAATGATGATAACAAAGATGGTAACAACTATGATAACAATGATGATGACAATGATGATAACAACTATGATAACAATGATGGTAACAATGATGATAACAATGATGATAACAACTATGATAACAATGATGATAACAATGATGATAACAATGATGGTAACAATGATGATAACAATGATGGTAACAACTATGATAACAATGATGGTAACAACTATGATAACAATGATGATAACAACAATGATAACAATGATAATGACAATGATGATAACAATGATGATAACAACAATGATAACAACAATGAGAACAATGATGATAAATGATGATAAAAATGATGATGGCAATGATGATAACAATGATAATAACAATGATGATAATAATGATGATAACAATGATAATAACCTTAATTATGATGACAATGATGATAACAATGATAATAACAATGATGATATTAATGATGATGGCAATGATGATAACAATGATGATAACAATGATAATAACAATAATGATAACAATGATGGTAACAACTATGATAACAATGATGATAACAATGATGATAAGAACAAGGATATACAGGGTTCAAGGGAGGAATTATTAATAAAAACAAATGGAATTACAGTAAATCTATAGGGTTTTTGGCAAATAACAGATTTGGCGTGCATTCATGGTGGACTTAATGATGGTAGCAGTAACGTTGGATTTAAAGGGACTGTTAAGGTCACATGAATTGGAGTTTAGGCTGAAACCTAAACATTTTTGGAGTCGATTGCGACCAATATTAAATTTATCTGATGTCCCTGTCTCAATACTTTGATATAAAACTATATCAAAACTCATATATATATGAGATTTGGTATACGAATCATATACAGGGTGTCCCAAAAAACATGGGAATTCAGAGACAAATTCTGTATCGTCTTTGTAATAAATTAGTATTTAAAAGACATAATATTATTCTGTCTGCTAGAGTTTATGTTATGAAAACGATAAATAGCTGTTAACAAATTGTGAAGACGGACAAGTTTACTCTGTTTGTATACTTTAATATCTTGTTTTACTAAGTACAACCGTATGCAGTCAAAACATAAACAAACAAATTTTAAACATAGCAAACGAAAATCTTACGGATTACAGCTTTCTCACTATACTAAATCAAAGAATTATTTTAAAAGACAATTTCGAATTCGTCACTGAATTCCCAATGTTTATTGGGACACCCTGTATATATGACATTTATGATAACCATGATGACAACAATGATGACAACAATGAAGATAACAATGATGATAACCATGATGATAACTATGATGACAACAATGATGACAACAATGAAGATAACAATGATGATAACCATGATGATTACAATGATGACAATAATGAAGATAACAATGATGATAACAATGATGATAACAACAATGATAAAAATGATGATAACAATGATGATGACAATGATGATAACAATAATGATAATAATGATGATAACAATGATGATAACAATGATGGTAACAATGATGATAACCATGATGGTAACAACTATGATAGCAATGATGATAACAATGATAATAACAACTATGATAACAATGATGATGACAATAATGATAATAATGATGATGGCAATGATGATAACAATGATGATAACAATGATGGTAACAATTATGATAACCATGATGATAACAATGATGACAATAATGAAGATAACAATGATGATAACAATGATGATGACAATGATGATAACAATGATGATGGCAATGATGATAACAATGATAATAACAATGATGATAACAATGATGATAACAATGATGATGACAATGATGATAACAATGATGATAACAATGATAATAACAATGATGATAACAATGATGGTAACAACTATGATAACAATGATGATAACAATGATGATAATAATGATGATGACAATGATGATAACAATGATGATAACAATGATAATAACAATGATGATAACAATGATGGTAACAATTATGATAACAATGATGATAACAATGATGATAAGAACAAGGATATAAATGAGTAATAGAAGAAGCTACTCGGACAGTTCCTGAACAAAAATCTTTCATGATTGTCCTAAGAAAACGCGGAACAGCTGTGTTTCTTTATATTCTTTATTTCTTATATCTTATTGTTCTATTTATACAGATATATAATATCCGATACCAATAATTGGTCTCATCAATAAAAGATATAAAATATAATAGATATATAACCGTAATATACAGGGTTCAAGGGAGGAATTATTAATAAAAACAAATGGAATTACAGTAAATCTATAGGGTTTTTGGCAAATAACAGATTTGGCGTGCATTCATGGTGGACTTAATGATGGTAGCAGTAACGTTGGATTTAAAGGGACTGTTAAGGTCACATGAATTGGAGTTTAGGCTGAACGGACAAGTTTACTCTGTTTGTATACTTTAATATCTTGTTTTACTAAGTACAACCGTGTGCAGTCAAAACATAAACAAACAAATTTTAAACATAGCAGACGAAAATCTTACGGATTACAGCTATCTCAGTAGGTATCACTATACTAAATCAAAGAATTATTTTAAAAGACAATACTGAATTCCCATGTTTATTGGAACACCCTGTATATATGACATTCAATACGAATCAAAGTTTAAACAGATCATATTCAGCAATGTTTTTGTGGAATAAATTATAATTTTTAAATGCCGCAAAGAATTTCTTCTGTTTTTTTTGAAAATGTACCGTAAGCATTTTAGATTTTTTTTCAGGTACTAGCTTGAGAGTCCAGCTTTGCCTGAAATCTAAACTTTCTCTATAAAATTTTTTTTCTCAATTTTGAATTTTCAAATCAAGCTAATATAACATTCTTGTGGTTCAAGGGAGTTAGTTCCCTAATACAAATTTGAGACAAATCTGACAAGGGGTTTATGAGTTATGATTGAACATAAAACAGACAGAAAAAAAAGATTACTACATACTTTAACTTTGTATATATATATTTTGCTTGTCTGGGTGTCTGTTTGTTTGTATATATTAAACGTCAAAACGGCTGAACCGATCGGGCCCAATTTTTTTGTGGGCCCTGGGTTACCCCAGGGAAGGTTAATGGATGATCGAATTCTCTATCAAAATTCGATTTTAGAAAATTTTTAAAAATCCACGAATTTTTTTTTAATCCGTAAATTTTTTGGTTTTGTTTCACAATTTATTGAAAAAGAAAATATTTACATATGAAATAGAAGATAGGCGCAGCCTAGTATATTATAATATGGAACAAATGCTAAAACTTTCTGATAATTGACAATTTATTTAACACATTATTAAAAAAGTAAAAAAGTTACATCAAAATATAGATTGAAAATTGAAAATAGGAAAATTTACGAATTAAATAACCTGCAATGCATTTTTTGCATTAAAGAAATTGAATGAAATCTATTAGAACTGAGATGCCGGGTAGAATGAATATATTCACTTTGATCCAGGGATAAAGTTAAGTAGAAGGAAGGAGAGAGAAAGTTTAGCATCCTGCTTTAGTTAAACCAATTTGAGAACAGGGGAAACTTTCAGAAAAAGAATTAAAATATCAAATTTTCATAATTCACAACCCTAACAACTCTACCGGAGGAATTGTAATTTTTCTTTCAGGACACTATTAAATCCACCAAAGGATGGTGATTAATATTTAGGACACTAATAACTCCACCAAAGAGATGATATTTAACACTCAGGACACTTGTTACTCTACAGGAGGGATGGTATTTAACACTCCGGACACTTGTTACTCTACAGGAGGGATGGTATTTAACACTCAGGACACTTGTTACTCTACAGGAGGGATGGTATTTAATGAACACTCAGGACACTAATTTCTCCACCAGCAGGATGGTAGTTAATATTCAGGACAATAATTACTCTCAAGAAGGGATACCAATATTAACACTCAGGACACTAATTACTCTCAAGAAGGGATACCAATATTAACACTCAGGACACTATAATTACTCTCAAGAGGGATACCAATATTAACACTCAGGACACTATAATTACTCTCAATTGGGATACCAATATTAACACTCAGGACACTATAATTACTCTCAAGAGGGATACAAATATTAACACTCAGGACACTATAATTACTCTCAAGAGGGATACAAATATTAACACTCAGGACACTAATTACTCCAAAATGTGTTCTCCTTCCAGTAACTAAATATGCTGCTTCAAACTAGAACCGTCAATCACTTGTGAAAGCTAAATATAATAATTAAAAGAGATTAAGCCACAGAAACTTGCAAAAAGCAACTAAAATAGATTGAAACTTATAATAAGAATTCTAGTTACATAAAATTGAATAATCTCTGTAATATAAAGGAAACTAATACTAAGAGTTCTAGTTACATAAATCTGAATAATGAATATCTCTATAATATAAAGGATACTAATAATAAGAGTTCTAGTTTCATAAATCTGAATAATGAATACCTCTGTAATATAAAGGAACTAATAATAAGAGATCTTGTTATATAAATCTGAATAATGAATATCTCTGTAATATAAAGGAACTAATAATAAGAGTTCTTGTTATATAAATCTGAATAATGAATACCTCTGTAATATAAAGGAAACTAATAAGAAGAGTTCTAGTTATATAAATCTGAATAATGAATACCTCTGTAATAAAAAGGAAACTAATAAGAAGAGTTCTAGTTAAATAAATCTGAATAATGAATATCTCTGTAATAAAAAGGAAACTAATAAGAAGAGTTCTAGTTTCATAAATATGAATAATGAATACATCTGTAATATAAAGGAAACTAATAAGAAGAGTTCTAGTTACATAAATCTGAATAATGAATATCTCTATAATATAAAGGAAACTAATAAGAAGAGTTCAAGTTACATAAATCCGAATAATGAATATCTTTGTATAAAAAGGAAACTAATAATAAAAGTTATAGTTATATGAATCTGAATAATGAATATCTCTGTAATATAAAAGAAACTAATAATATGAGTTCTAGTTTCATAAATCTGAATAATGAATACCTCTGTAATATAAAGGAAACTAATAAGAAGAGTTCTAGTTATATAAATCTGAATAATGAATATCTCTGTAATATAAAGGATTCTAATAATATGAGTTCTAGTTACATAAATCTGAATAATGAATACCTCTGTAATATTAAGGATTCTAATAATATGAGTTCTAGTTACATAAATCTGAATAATGAATACCTCTGTAATATAAAGGATACTAATAAGAAGAGTTCTAGTAACATAAATCTGAATAATTAATACCTCTGTAATATAAAGGGAACTAATAATATGAGTTCTAGTAACATAAATCTGAATACTGAATACCTCTGTAATATAAAGGAAACTAATAATATGAGTTCTAGTTACATAAATCTGAATAATGAATATCTCTGTAATAAAAAGGAAACTAATAAGAAGAGTTCTAGTTATATAAATCTGAATAATGAATATCTCTGTAATAAAAAGGAAACTAATAAGAAGAGTTCTAGTTATTTAAATCTGAATAATGAATATCTCTGTAATAAAAAGGAAACTAATAAGAAGAGTTCTAGTTATTTAAATCTGAATAATGAATATCTCTGTAATAAAAAGGAAACTAATAAGAAGAGTTCTAGTTATTTAAATCTGAATAATGAATATCTCTGTAATAAAAAGGAAACTAATAAGAAGAGTTCTAGTTATTTAAATCTGAATAATGAATATCTCTGTAATATAAAGGAAACTAAAGTAATAAATCTAAGAAATGTGTTACCTCTCCATTTCTTGCTCCAGAGAAAGATTACTCTCATTGAAACTTTAGAATCCATCCAACTCTGCTAATCTTTTTAGAAAATCTTACACACTTAAATCCCTACACACTTGGATATTTACACACATGGGTTCATACACACTTGGATATTTACACACAAGAATCCATACACTTGGATCCCTACACACTTGGATATTTACACACTTGGATCCATACACTTGGATCCATACACACTTGGATATTTACACACATGGATCCATACACTTGGATCCATACACACTTGGATATTTACACACATGGATCCATACACTTGGATCCATACACACTTGGATATTTACACACTTCGATCCATACACTTGTATCCCTACACACTTGGATATTTACACACTTGGATCCATACACTTGGACCCCTACACACTTGGATATTTACACACTTGGATCCCTACACACTTGGATATTTACACACTTAGATCCACCCCCACTTGGATATTTACACACTTGGATCCATACACTTGGATCCATACACACTTGGATATTTACACACATGGATCCATACACTTGGATCCCTACACACTTGGATATTTACACACTTGGATCCATACACTTGGATCCCTACACAATTGGATATTTACACACTTGGATCCATAAACACTTTAATGTTTTACTAAAGCATAAACGACTGTTTTAAAAAGCATATGCACCTGTTATGCGACGAAATCGTCACGTTCTGAACTACCTCACCCCTGAGTTCTTCATGAAAAAGATGTGAAACCCCTGAAGTCAAGAGGGGAACAAGTCCGTACTGCAGCAAAGAACCTAGTTTAGATTGGTAAACTTGACATTTATATTTATACTGTGTCTGCCAATTATCATCAGTTACACTTATTGGCACATTAAGGTATAAATTAAGCATTATACTACATTCTTATAAATGAAAAATGAGCTTTTATCCTTGTATTTGTTCGAATTAAAGTTAAATTTATCCATGTTTATTGAATTTATTGCATATTTCGAGTTAGTAAAGATTTTTATTTCCATGAACTAATTTTGTATATATTTTCTTCTCTGCATATTGTATTTTTACAGTTATATAAATAAAATAATCGGGAAATCTTTAATAGATTGAACCCGTAGCTGGAACTATTTGGAGCACCGTTATCTCCTGAGAGTAAGCCTAGAAGAAGTAGTGTTTTTTTCCTGCAGAGATTTGAGATTTGGTTCCAATCAAAACCCCATAGCAGATTATGACATGGTTGATACTTGAAGATAGTTAAAGCTGACAGACTCGGTCGCGAAACAGCACCAAAGTATGTAAAGGAATTGAGTCTTTGGAACAAAATCAAATATTTAAACCTCAATATCTTTAGAACCCGATGTTGTAAACCTTTGATATTTCAAACTCAGATTATTTGATCTAACAAAATTCATAGTTTGAAATATCTAAGGTCTGCAACATTTGGTTCCAAAGATATAGTGATTATAAAATCAGAGTTTGTGGCAAAAACTCAATTCCTTTGCTGCTATAATGATATTGTGTTATCAGTTGTTCAATTAAAAATAAATTCTTTAATTTTGAAATTAAACTTAGTTTGTTTTTACGGTTTGTTTAATCTAAAATTGAAGTTTCGTTATATTTAAAAAAAATCCAATGTGAAATAAAACTGGTTTTTTAAATTGTTGTTAAAAGCGACTCCCGCATCCATTTATGCAAACATTTAGGGTTTCCAGTCGAAATTACGTTACACGTAATTTCGCGTAACGTTATTTTTCATTTACGTAGAAGGATTACGCAAAATTACCTGCTAATTATGTTTACGAAAGAAAGTCTAGTTTCGCGTAATTAAGCGAAATTACGTAATACGAAACCATTACGTAATTAGTAAAGTACTCATTAATTCTCAGAAACTTTTAAGTAAAGTAAAGAGGGGGGGGGCTTGTCTAAGGAGGGATATTTAAACCTTTTAAAGAATTGGAAATAAGAAATACTCCTTTTTTCTTAAAAATACTGAATTACAGTTTACAATTAAATAAAAACTATTCTTTTCTGTTTATTCCTGTGAAATCAGTCATAAAATCTCTGATGTATTTAGATTCTCGTACTTAAAGTAAACGTCTAACAAGGTCCCAAACCTTCTCTAGTGCGCTAACTTTTGGTAGTTCATGTCCAGGAAGGTTAAAATGTTCTCCTGTAGGCTGGTTTGTATGGAGGTTTTGCCAATTAGGCGTAATTATTGCAACATTTCACAAAATTATTTTGTAGAAATTACGCGAAATTATAGCGTAATGTTGCGAAATCGAGGTTTCGCTAATTACGCGTAATTATTACAAAGTTTCGCGAAATAACGTTGTAGAAATTATGCGAAATTACGCCGTAATTTCGCGAAATTGAAGTTTCGCGAATTACGCAAAATCCTGCGAAATTACACGAAATAAAAATTATTTCGCGTAGCTGCACATAATTTCGCGTAAGTGAATAATCTATTATGTTGGAAAACCTACAAACATAACCATTACTATGGTAAATGTCAGTGACATAAAATTGGTGCAAGAGATCAATCTAACAAATACATCTATACAATAATAAATCTGATGTTGTGTAAAGTGTACACTTTACACTGTACAGGAAATATACCATTGATCAAGTTAACCAAGAAATATGTTCTCAAAGAAGATCCATGGAAAATACATCAGGAACCTTTTATCTTTGTTTACACTTTATTTGAAAACAATAATATGGGTTTCTTCTTTGACATCCGAGCCGGAAATTCAAGAGAGCATGGTTGAACTTCCAATTTTCATTTTTGGTGTGTATAGATTATTGTAGATTTTATTATTATATTGTAAATAGAAAAACTAGAAAAAAATAGAATTAAAACTCCATGTAAATTAACTTTTGTAACAAAAAAGTTGCAATATCTAAAAAAGTTTATTTGTGAAACCAAGTTTTAAACTTGATTTTTTTAAGTAATCGCCTCCGAGATATTAGTACAATGTGTACTGCAGTTTGTTAAACAAGCTCAATTGTACATAGAAATGTAAACACAGTACTGTACAGAAATAAGAAAGAACATTCCTTATCTATATATTTCTTGACTCAAACTAAACTTTTTATCCCAGCACTCGTTTCTAGATAGTCAATACATATATATAGATAGTCAATACATATATGTAGATAGTCAATACATATATGTAGATAGTCAATACATATATGTAGATAGTCTCCTTTCAATTTCTTATTGTTTTTACAATTCTTGTTTTTAACTTTACATTTTGTGCAATGCATTATGCTAATGTTTAAAACATATTGCAACGTTGTACTTTTAAAGTATTAAATCTTAAAATCATGGATTTAAACATTTATTCTATATTTACACTCAAATATTTTCTCTATATCCAATAGGAATTTCTTGAGAAAAAAGAAATCATAAATCATACTATGGGGTTAGTTTTTTTGCAATTTTTTATAGACGGGGGTTTTTAAAGGCCAAAATTTGAGAAATTTTTGCAAATTGCAATATTTTAAACTGTAAAAGTTTTTTATTTTATATCAAACAACAGCTCATTTTCGCAAAAGACACAACCAGATACAGATTGGTTCGATATTGCCTTTACTGAAATAGTGACTTGAAACTCTAGAGTGTAGACGTTATAAAGCAATCACCCTACCCTACAGTTTAACAAGGATATCTAGTTCCTTACCGAGATTGGTTTCAACCAAAACAATTGAGAAAATCCTTACTTTTTAACATTTATTTAAAAATTAAATTTTTCTAAAGCAAACTTTTAAAAAGAGAAGTGAATTTTTTCTTTTGCTGTTGTATCTTCTTTTTATATTCCTGACGTGTAGATCTGTGCATTCTAATCCCTTGTAGACAAAGGAAAAATGCATTTTGACACATATTTCTGCTTTTGTTTCTCCCTAATATTACGCATATTGCCCAGAGCTGTTGCTCTCTGTGTTTGCAATTTTCTTATTCATACTATTCTTAATCTTATTTGATCTTGGTGCCATACATTTCAAATTAAGTATAATAGAAAGTTACTTATATTTGTGTTCCATGCAGAGATGTCAAATTTCTTTGCCCATGGAAAAAAATCGATTTAAGCCTATGTCACCCCTAGGCTACCCTATTGTCCACAAAAAAATTCATCCCGTTCGGTCCAGCTGTTTGGCCAACTATAGAGAACATGTATACAAATGTCTTGTTTCAATATAGATATTCTTACAGGTTAAAATAAAATAAAAGTCACTACTAAGCTGGGTTTGGAAATTCTGAGGATCCATTGTCAGAATTGAGAAATGGTTAGGCAAGGAGTGGATATTTTTGACCTTCTTGATTCTTGTAAGTTCATCTTGGACACATACTTGTACATGGAACTGACATCTTAATGCTTACACATAGAACCAAATTCAATCTAAAGAATTAACGTCGGGTTTGGATACTTAATACCAGCTAACCAGACTTGTTTTTAAGGAGTATATTTAAAGCTATCAGTAGCAAAATCTGGATCCAGCTAGGTAAAAAACCTCTCCATTCTCCAGGATAATACAGCGTTAAAGATGAATGCATGCCTGTAAAAATACTTGTAGTTCCTTTTTTTTCTTATTTTTTCATATACACCCCTCAACATTTTTTTCTCTATTTTGCCATTTTTTCTCTCTCATNCAATTTTGTGATTGTAAACTCTATCTGTATACAGATACATTTATTTTAGCAATAAACGTTATCTTATCTTATCTTATCTAATGTACACTGAGAGGAAATTGCTATAATTAAAAACTTTATATGAGAGAATAACTGCAGCAATGTCGTACCCAGGCCTTTGCTCATTTACAAAACTAAAACTGGTTTTTGATGCTTGTGGTGCTTCTATCTGCACAACACACAGTATACATCCAAACCAGAGGCAACTCAGCAACCAGAGGAGAATAATCCAGGGGCGTTTCACTTGTCAGATCCAAACTATTTGGTCACGAAACAACTATGTATATCCTCTTATTCTGGATACTCTGTTCAATTATCCTAGTATCTCTGTAGGGTTTCCAACGGAAGTGGATTTTACTTACGTGCAATTCCGTAATAATTACGCGCATTTCATGCGCAACGGAATTGCGCGCAATTCCGTGCAATATAATATCTTAAACTGAAAGGTGTTTAAAAACGCTCTCTTAGAAATTGCTGCACTTCCATAGTTCAATTTTTTGGGATTTACCATAATAATTAAAGAATTTAATACAGTTGGAAATCTGTAAAATCTAAATAAAATGTAAATTCTTTGACATTTTTTCTTTTACAAATGTCAAATAATGTAAAATTGTATTTACTTCTTCTATTTGTGTGCTACATATAGCTAATTGATATCAATAGTTTGAAAATATGTAAAAATAAAAAATAAAAAAATTGATCCGGTGAGGGCTTCAATCTATAAAATAGCGTTTTTTATACACCCTGTATGTATATCCTCTTATACCAATACTGGGTTCAATTATCTGCTTGACTGTCCTGCTATAATCCAATCCGACTAGAGACCTAATCCTTCTACAGCAATAATAACAATCCTTTGGTAAAACAAACACAAAATGGAGACTGCTAGACTTAAACTTTAGTGACCCCAGGGTAATTATGCAAGGAAAGTTAATTGTGGTCGCGTATACTCTGCGTACATAGTGAAACCAGTTCTCTCTGGACGTACTTTGTAAACAAGAATAGATGCATCAGTGTTCGTTTAGTGTCCGAGGAGGTTAAAAGCATTCAATTTTGATAACTCACATAATAGTTTCCTATGACCAGAATATTTTATAGATTTTTTTGTGAAAATGGATTCCATGTCAGACTGTGACATCTGTCTTGTGTTTACTTTCCGCCCAAAGACAGTACACTGCAGGACAAAAGATGTGTACACCTTTGAAATAACTTTTCTTGCATTAGTACCTTGAGTGACCCTTGCTTCTAGTTCTAAGAGAACCCATTAACTCGCATAGACAACATCAGGACTGCAGAGTTTACAAGCTGTATAGTGTAAATGTAAATACAGAGGAGCCTCCATTTAAAGTTATTTATGCCTGATTCACAACACCCTATTCGCTCCTAGCTCCAAAAGACCTTTGGATAGGCAATGTGAAAGATTTCGTCGGTTTTTGTCTTTAACTATCATACAAATACAATTCGTTTTCTCTACTACATAAATCTGCAATAAGATTTAATGCGAACTGCAATTGAACATAATCAATTTTCAGAGAGAAAACAGGAATAGCTTCAACTTTTTTGCTCAGCTAAATGTGAAAATCTACCGTACTGAATCGAATATAAATAAAAGTCACTTTGAATTAAGTCTTTAACATGTCCTTTTACTTAGAAAATATTGTCGCGATATCTTTCTTGTCCAAATAAATCCTGTCAAACTCATGACTGACAAATCACGGATTACAAATTAAAGTATTGAAAGACAAGCCTTGTGTTAAAAAACTTTAATTATCCATAATCTAGGGGTAGGGTGAAAGATTAAATAAGGATTTTCTTTCTAGACCTCTATCTTCTAATATACTTTTGAAGAAAAGTTAGTAACTTTCTAATGAATCCTTGTGTAAAATTGTAAAACTAACAGAAAACTATGACAGCAAATTCTTTTTTAAAAAAGTATTTAGAAAAATTTCTTAATTTTTTTTTTTTTCATACAAGTTAAATGCAATTGTCATCAAAAACTTAAATTTTGTGAAATGTTTTCATACCAACTTCACATAAAACCCCCCTGTTTCTAGTTTAATCTACATGATAAAACTCCTCATTCATATATGCTAGCTATAGCAGGCCCAACGGATGGAAATTTTTGGAGGGAACCCATGGGTACGGGTACCTCGGGGGTAACATAGGCTAAACAAATGTAAATTTATTTTTCAAAATTCGGAATTTTTGTTCAACATGTTCTATAACACCACTGGCAACGCTGTGCACTTTAGTTAGTAATAATTATAACACTAGCTGAAGTGCACGGGAGCGGCGTTGCCAGTGGAAATAAAGAATTTTTAAAATAAAATCTGATAAGGATAGCTAAGAACACTGCATTTTTAATTTGGGAGGGGGTTATGGTGGTTTCTTTGATAAACCGGTACAAGAGGTGTGCCACATAATCTCAGGATGCCGAGGCTTTTATGGGGAGGTGGCCATGTATGTACACTACTGGAGCACGGTCCCAAAATATAAGAATTATGTCAACAGCTCTCGTAAATAATTGGTCTACACTGTTAAAACTTTACTGGATATTGAACTAAATATTTGTCCTAGCGGACCAAGATCAACTAACTGTGGGTACAGCCAAGTTTAAGTACAACACAGAGTTGACTAATAGCCAGCTGGCTAGGGACCACATAGTGCAGTCCACCACACAGTGTCCAGAGGGACCACACAGTGTCCAGAGGGACCCCACAGTGTCCAGAGGGACCCCACAGTGTCCAGAGGGACCACACAGTGTCCAGAGGGACCACACAGTGTCCAGAGGGACC